>NW_009619226.1:905-33041 GCF_000690535.1 Cariama cristata | reverse complement strand
AAGCCTCAAGAACACAAAAGCCCCAAATATTTCACTGGTGGTTATTTCCAAAGGCTACGGTCACAGAGACAAACATTTAAGCTCTTTCCAGTCTTTTCTCTCTCTTTTTTCTCATTTGTACAATCTCAGTCCACCTTCTTCTGAGGGGGGATGGACAGAACAACAGGTCCCTGTTATTCCTGTCATCCCTTCAAACTTTGTGTCACCAACAAACACTAAATCTACCCTCTTCAAGATTAAAATTTGTCCCTTATCCTATCACTACAGGCCCTTGTAAAAAGTCCCTCCCCAGCTTTCTTGTAGGCCCCTTTAGGTACTGGAAGGCTTCTCTAAGGTCTGCCCGGAGCCTTCTCTTCTCCAGGCTGAACAACCCCACCCCTCCCAGCCTGTCCTCACAGCAGAGGTGCTCCAGCCCTCGGATCATCTTCGTGGCCTTCTCTGGACTCGCTCCAGCACGTCCATGTCCTCCTTGTGCTGAGGACCCCAGAGCTGAAGGCAGTACTGCAGGGGGGGTCTCACCAGAGCGGAGCAGAGGGACAGAATCTCCTCCCTCGACCTGCTGGTCACCCTGCTTGGGATGCAGCCCAGGACACGGTTGGCTTTCTGGGCTGCCAGTACACATTGCTGGGTCATGTCCAGCTTTTCACCCACCAGTACCCCCAGGTCCTTTGTTCTCAATGTCTTCATCTCCCAGCCTATATTCATACTGGGCAGTGCCCTGACTCAGGTGCAGGACCTTGCACTTGGCCCTGTTGAACCTCATGAGGTTCACAAGGGCTTACTTCTCGAGCTTGTCCAGGTCCCTCTGGATGGCATCCCATCCCTCAGGCATGTCAACCACACCACTCAGCTTGGTGTCATCTGCAAACCTGCTGAAGGTGCACTGAGTCGCACCGCCTATGGCACTGGTGAAGATATTTAATAGTAGTGGTCCCAATACAAACAGGGACACACAATACAAGTGGGATACACACTCTGGTTCTTTGTGTGTGAACACAAAAAAACCCACTGAGTGCTGCTGGACGGCCAAGCAACCTAATACTCAGGGATGGAGACTAAGGTTTGAATCCATCTCTACTCATTTAGCATGCGAGTGTGATGAGGAATAATGGAAATGAGGGGCATACTTACACTTCACTCAGCAAAGCATGGTCGCTGGCAGTCGTGGAGAAGTGCTGCTCAAGGATAGACACGGTTCCCGTGAGCGCCACATGGCCACAGCCACAAAACAACGCTACCCCCGAGAAGCAGAGAATGGTTGCCACGAGCGAAGCATATGGCACTCCTCCTAGGCACTTAATGCAACATTCAAAGCAACCTAAGCAGAAGAGAGAAAGCAAAAGAAACGTTATGAGCAAAAAGCAAATTATGAGGAAAAGAATATCCGTTCTCCACTTGGTAAAAGCCACAGGGACTAAAAGGCCCAGGCATTGACACACTAAGCAAAAATCTATAGGTGGTGCAAGACAGCATCACTCTCTAAAGCAGTGACCTACAGATCTGCTGGTATGGACTCAAAGCCCAGAAAGTGGGCTGAGTGCTCCTATCTTTACAGGATCAAGAGGAGATCAATGAGACAGCCTATGAAATGGAAAAAGAAAAAACAAAACAAAACAAAAAACCACTTGTCTAAAGTGATGCGTTGCAATTCAGCTGCTCACAGAGAGCTCACCATGTTTCAGCAAGACTCATGGCAGGAGCACCAGCTACGCTGGCGTCGTTCAAGAAGCCAGAGAAGCAAATACTCAACAATGAAGCCTTTTGGAAAAGATACTTTGCACTTTCATTGGAAGAGGAACACATTTAGGTCTGCAAAACTTAACTACTCTACACTCTCCCATGGCTCTTGAGTGTCTTTTTGTATAAATCCGTATGAGGTTAGAGCGAAACAGGTATTTTAACAACAGAAAAATTGAATGGGAGGCAAAGAGTAGCAATTTTTATCGAGAGCAGTGAGATGAAGCTGTATTACACAGACAATACATTTCCAGCTTTATAGGATGCACTGGATTTACAGTGATCCCTGAATACAGTCTGCAGTAGCATAATCATAGTTTTAATGAAATGTACCGTTTAAGCAGTCTGAGTTAACAAAACACCCCCCCAGAACTGCTATTTTACAAACACTGCAGTAAGAAGGTTGCAGCTGAAATGCCAGCTTCCACCCGATCGCGTGGCCTGAAAACCCATCTGCTTGCAGAGCTGGGAAATGTAAATCGGAAACAAACACAGCTTTTAACTGTGCTATAATGGTAATGGCAATCCATACCAATTCATTACTTCAGGGTGATGGCATTAAGCTGTCTCCATTAATGTGCATTTCATACAACTGCGCAAAACACAAGCCATTAAGACAACGCTTAATGGAGCGACCAGCGTTGCACGTCGCAGGAACAGCCCGTTGCTTCTACAGGAAGGCGGTGAATGGCAAAGCATGTGAAGGCAGGGAGACAGCTGGCAAACGCGTACAGCACATGACATCTTCCCGCCCCCAAAATTCCTCACAAAGATCAGCAAGTCTCCATCCGCCACATGAGGCAAGTTTATTTTTACTCCCCTCCCTTTCCCACTAATGAATGAGTTGCAGAGCAGGCACTTCCATGGAGCACTGGGGAATAAGGGGCATCTGATAACCAAAAGCTTTCCTGTCTCACAAGTGGGAAACTCTTCTTTTAGAGAGTCACTAGAGCAAGTGTCCTAGTCAAGTTTAAGCAGCTATCACTGAAATAATTTACAAAACGCCACTTTGCTAACTGAGGATGAGATTTAATTGCATAGAAACAAGCCTGGGAAGCTTTTATAGTCGAGCCCACAGCTGGAGTCCACTCAGTAGGAACGATCTTCATGACAAAACTATTGCTGAATGAACAAACGCTGCAGCTTAGCAGTGACGGGGCAAACAAAATCCAAATGCCTGCTATCAGAGGAAATCATCTCTGGGTTTCATTTTATCACAGAGGTCCAGACTGGAGTTCAGACACCAGACCTTGCAGAGCGATCCTCTGCTTTGGGGAATCCGCCTGAGCGCAGCAGCAGTCGTACACGTGAGGCTGGCTCGCCTCCGCAGCATCTGCTCCCGGGGCAGGCCCAAACCTCTAACAGTTAATCCAAGAAACGCTTGCACCTGGCACAGGATTAGCAGCGAAGGATTATCCAAGAGTAACCACGTTCCAATTCAGCAGGCAATGCTCAACACACACATGGCCACCGCCCAGCACAAAATGAACGGCCTTTCGGGCCACGTTCCTAAAGGAGAAGGTGACTAAATGCTAGATCATTGCTTGGTGTGGAGGATGCTGATCACCTAATCATGCTGATCCACAGATTGCCTTGCAGAAGGATCCCATCAAAGATAGGAAATAAAAACAACTGGAAGCAAAGCCAAAGGACTGACAAGGTCCGAAAGAAAAGCTGCTGGTTTCAGGAAATGGGAGCAGCATGCTTGACAAAACTAAACATTGGTGTAGATCCAGGACTGACGACTAACACCCCCCAACTACGTACTCGTCCTCCCAGTACCCCACACCGCACAGCTGGCTTTCCAGGCCACTGGCAGAACATTTGCCCTGGGGAGTTTGTTGGATCCCTTACCCAAACACATGATGATATCTGCCACTAATCCACAGACCCTCGAACACAGCCAACAGTGCCAAACCCCCTCTCACCTCCCAGTGACTGGCAGCTGCACACAGCATCTTTGTGGCCATACTCTTTCTGCCTTCCTCTACAGCCCAGCTAAAAAGGAATCACAATATTTGGGTGGCCTTCATTTTATCAGGGCAGACCATGGCCAACGGATGCCCTAAAAGGTGTCTAAAGCAACCACGCTATTTTGAGCAAGACAGAGAAAACCGCCCAAACGTGGAACTGCAGAAACTTTGCAGCAAGACTAAAGCAGGAAGCAGAGGGACTTGACTTCGCAGGGAAACAGCACGCTGCCAGCTTGCAAGCGCAAGGAATCATCCCAAAGCAGCACGTTTCCAAGAGACAGCATCCATCCATCCATACTCAGTCTGTACCCAAACAGACAGCAGAGCTGCACAGCCTCCTGCCAGAGGGTAACTAACTGCGGGACACAACCTTATCACGGTGCTGGGGCTGCCAGACCCCCCCAGATCCCACTGTGAACACTTGTATGAGCTGCTTAAATCCATGCCTAGCCTGAGCAATATAGCTGGTTTTATAATTTTGTTTTAAAGCAAGCCTGAAACAGTCCTGCCAAGAGCAGCTTTCAAAACGAGCTAAAATTTGAAGCTCATCAAGCACTAAGATATGTTACCAAGCTTCCCAAACAAGCACTGAAGCAAATCACAGGATCTCGGGGGGGGGTGGAAGGCAAGCTTTCAAGCAAATCTGCTTTATGATCTCTCTCTGTAACCCAAGTCAGCAAGTATCTTCATACAGTACAACTGCAAGCCCATGATGATGTTTGCCTACTTCATATTGACAAAATAACTTGCTAACGCACTGATGACAACTGCAGGCTGAAGGCCTGTGAACTCAAGCTGGCAAAAATAAGTAGTATTAAAATAAGTTTAGCTCCAATTCTCTGCTAGTTTTTACTTTCCATATGGCCAACATGCTGAATTTTTCAGCTGTATATCCACTTCCAACACAACAGTGTAAAACGATTTAAATACGAAACTGTACAGCACAAACACACATCACTGCATCTCCCCGTTCAATGGCCATTTTGTGCAAGGCATCACTAGAACCTTTTGTGCAACTCAGCAGAATAAAAACATTTTTTGTCCTCAGGCTGGCGAGCAGCAGTTGCCATGGAGGCAGGTTAATAACAGCCCAATGATTTGCCCAGAGCTGCCTGTGATCTTGGCTACACATTTAACACACTCTCAGAAGGAGGCCAGCTAAAACAAGGACTGAGATTATTCTCTAGGGAATGAATGCTATTAAACACACACACACACAAATATTCTTGCTAAAGGACAAAAATAAAGAGAAGAGAAAAAACAGGAACCGGCTATTCTTTTAATCTCCTGGAAACTATCACTCACAGGAAATTGGTAAAGGATGAACCTACATATGTACACAAATCGGCAATTGGATGCTTAATGTATGAAGAACAATTATACAATCTACCCAGCAGTGTTCAGGCTATTGCATATACGCAGAGGCTTAGCCATTCAATTTCCCATGTCAAATGGCAATTGTGTAGCTAAACCTTCTTTGGTACTTCTAAGTACAGCTTTAAGATTTAAACTCGGAAAAGCAAGGTAATGCAGAATTAATGGAAAGCGGTCTTAAAAGAAAAAAAAAAAAAAGCAATTCTCAGACTCTAACTCATCCTACTGTGGTCAAATCTGTGCTTTGGAAATGACAAAAGACAACGCGATGGGATCAGGTAGCTCTCGAGTATTCCCAGGGTTTGCTCTAGGAAGTTCACACATCAGCTCTTGAAGCCCAGACTTGAAAAGCTGAGACAGACACATGTTCACAAAGCCATCCACCAAAGCAAAGCATGGAAAACACGACGTAAGGGAAGAGTGTCCACACCTCCTGGACAGAAAACCAGCCTGTCCTCTAATGTCCCAAACTCCCGAGGTTGAACTACTGCCTCAGTGTATCTCAGGTACAAACCACTGATCCCATAGTCAAGGTCACTATGGAACAAAAAAACAAGGAACAAAGAAAACCTGAAAGGAGGTTTGAAAAGCTCTCCATTTCAGGGAGCTAAGCCTCCAGGCTCCTGTGGCCATTTTCTGAGTTAGTTCCCACTCTCTTTTCCTTAGAAGTTTCATTTCTTCCCCTCCCATAAATCCCTCTTGCTGTTCTGAAAGATGAAGCAATGGGCACCATTTTTTCTCATCACTTACTTCCTGTGATTGTGTAACGCATTTTTAGAAATCCTGGCATGCTAGACACCTGTCCAGTTAATACCTGGTAGAAATTACACAGCATGTTCCACCACAGAGCCACAATCTCTGTTGGTTTCAGCACCACAGCTCAGGGAGCACGTGTGGAGGAACTGTTTTAACAAAAAGAAGGTTGCAAGAGACCTTGCAAGGAAAGAAAAAGCACTAGGTAACATCTTAAATAAAAGCAGTAGGTAACATCTTAAATGCAGCCATTGCATGTAAATCAGGCTCATTATTACACATCCACGTGTTGGGAGTGCTACTCCCAATTCAAAAATAAATGTAAGAGGAGAACTCAATAACTTACACTCTCCTCCTGTTTCCCCAATGCTGAAGATTACCCAATACCAAGCGTGCATATTACCATCGGAGTCTTAAACCACCATGGATCTCTGTCAGAAAATGAACTTTATGTCAATGAAAGCAAATGCCAATTTTACTTTCTGCCACCTACTGGATTTTTAAAAATCTCCATTCTGAATGGCTTATGCATGCTAGGACGTACATTTTCATACCGTACAGCATGACTGACAGCTACAGGGGAAGCAGTGAGGGATGCGGGAATACACTAATACCTCAGAAGCAAAAATGGAATTTACCTCCTTCTTCCCTGTGTGAGAACAAGCCAGTACTTGGCAGTAAGATAACTTCACTTCTCACATCTATCACCCACACCAGCAGCCAAGGGTCAGTGGAAAAAATACAATAAGATAAAACATATAATCTTACAAGGGTAAGTTTAAGGCATGTGACAAATTTCTCTCCATGCTTTAACAGGGGCACTAAATCAAAAAGGCTGTGTGTTACATCACTTGGAAGTCTTTGTTGAAGCTCTATCCTTACCAATTCCTGGTCATCTTAAATTTTGTTGATTTACAAAACATGACACAAAGCTAAAAGCTCTGTTATTAATTACAAGAAATGCTCACTCACCACATTTTTGGATTAAGCACATTGAACAGACTAAATAAGTGATGAGCTCAAACAGAGAAAATCCTTTCTTTTCCTTCCACAAACCTCTTCAAGCTCTTCCACAGAAATCCTCCTTTCAAGCTCAACCTTTCCTAATTTTGCCTTTTTGTCCTCCCCAAATCAGAAGTTGTGAAATTAACTTATAGTGAAAACAAATTCATCATGAGAGCAGAAAACGTAACGCAAGGGTACTTTAGTCTAGCCAGATCAATAACCTCCCTGCTGCGTTCGCATCCCCCTCTTCCAGAGCTATTAATCAATAAATACTCCTTCCTAGCCAGCACAGTATCTGTGATGGAGAAGACGTGACCTTTGGAGACCACAGCCATCAGGGCTGCCATGAAGGATCAGACTTGAAATCCAACAAGACCACTACTCTCCCCCTTCATGGTGGCTGGTGCAAGATGCTTCGTTCAAGAGATCTAGGGTAGTCTGATCCATCCAGAAAGTCTCATCCCAATCGCTACGATTTAAGAGTTACTCAAAGAACAAGCAACTCCTTTCTGAAGGTTATCCGCATTAATTGCAACTTCACCAGATATTCTTGATACATACAAAAAATATTTGGTTTCAGCACTATCATACAGCTAGTTCCTCACTTCTCAGAAGGTATTTATTCTCTGTTACCAGTTTTAAGCCTGCCACCTTTAAACTTCATTAGCTGCTTCCATATTCTTGTGTAGCGGAGAACTAAAAATGCTTGCTCGTGCCTCCTGTGCTGGAACCAGTGCAGAGAAACTGGGAGAACTGGTGCACATAAGAACAAGGGTCTCACAGCCTAGAAGCACCATTAGCTGACCCCTTTTTAAATCCACAAAGCACCAAGCATCTCTGTGGTACCGTATGAGTAACGATAATAAGCTGCTCCTGAATACTGCAGCAAAAATACAGGAAGCATAGGTTTAAAATCAAGCAGATTTTTTTCTAACATGCTTAATAAAAAAAGAAAAGCCAAACACCCTTACAGAGGTTATCAATGTTCATCAACAGCAAAAGCTAAGTTTTTTTTTCCCTTTGCTAAAGAAAACATGACGTTCAAATTGAAGAAAAAGGCTGGCAAGATTTGTCTCTTCTAGATGCTGTTAAATGACACAGAGGAGACTCTAAGAACAGACAGCGGTAAACATAACCCCCTTTTTTCTTCAAATCTCAGGCCTAAACCAGCACTTCTTACAGAAAATGAATTTACATTCCCACTGCAAGAATCAGACCTGTTTCATGCGAGGACAGATGATCTGAATGGTCTTTTATAGGCCTTATCTAATTTAACTGCTTTAAATTTATTGAAATACACACACTCCCCATTATATCATCCCCAGTCTCTGCAAGGCTCATTACGCTCACAGGTGTTCTGAAGGCATCTTTTCAGACAGTGCAATCTCTGAAATATGGATCACTACATCCATGCTTATTGGAAGCGCTGTGTGAGAGCAAGGAGTCAGACCCGCACGGGAAGAAGGCCGCTGCCTTATGAAACAGTGGGACGAGAGAACTGTTCATGTCCAGCTTTATTGCTCTTGGACAAAGAACTTTATTTGAATTCATGTCTTCTCTGTTTTACTTTTGGCCTACAAAATAGTGGAAACCACAGCAGAAGAAAAATACTTAATTTATACTTTGGAAAAGGCCTTACTTCAAACAGATTTATATGGGAATCCTTGAGGATGGATATTTTTAAGTTGTAAGTTACTTCTGCAGAAAAAAAAAATTAAGTCAGTGATTCATAAAGAGCCTTCTCACATAACAGATAGCTCAAGCAGTATTGATATAAGCTTTGGTATTATTCCTCCTGGAGACTCGTTCTAGTGTTTTACTACCCAAAATAACCCTTGGGACTTTTGCACAGCCTGAGTACGTGGAAGGGCTCATTGTCATGCAGAGCTCAAAGTTCAAAGACATTTCACCAGCAAGGGCAGCCGCTGGTCCCAACCGTAGTTGTAACTCTCAGTTGACATATCAACAACTCTCCGCTCAACGTGACTGAAGACATTCCTCCTTTCTGCCCTCATGTTGGCCTCCCTCCCCTCGCTTCACCTATTTTTGCTGCCTTGGAGAAACACGCAGTAGTGTTAACATGCAAGAATTGTTGCTTCAGTAGGTGCCAGCCCAGGTGATAATTTTGGACAAACTCAAGCCAAAGAGGTAAAACAGATGAAGCGACGGGCAGACTGCTAAAGGTATTCAAGTGCCTGAAAGTCTAGACAAGCTCACTGGGGGAAGTGCAAAGCACCTAAGCATTTCAGTCCCACAGGCTACTTCAGCAGTTTGGTGAAACCTTCCGTAAGGACATTTGGGTTTCCTCGATTCAACCATCCTGTTGATGGTTCCTCAATTTAACCCACCTGTACTTGGCTGACGTAATTTTTAAAGCTGACTTTACTTTAATCAAAGGTGAGTATCTTACCTGGAAGACTGCAGTTGAGACTCTTAGATCCACTTTTCTGGAAGCTGTAACTCACCTCGCTCTCCATCAGCCTTCAGCACTCAGCGGGAGAGCAAGACTTTTGCCACACTGGATTTCGGCCACTGCTACCGACCGCTTCCCCAGTTGACTCCTCCCTAGCTACAAAGAAGCAGACAGAAACACAACCTCTCTCTCCCTAGAGCTGAGGGCCAAAAACAGCGTGCGTGGGGATTTCAGCCTGGCAAACCTAAGATTCGGAAGGTAAGTCCTCCATTTCAGAGATAACTGAAGATGCCAAGATCCTCCCAGACATTTACTCAACTATGGGTTTACCCAACTATGGAACTAGAGGAGCGGTAAGAAACCTGAACCACAACTGCATTAGTCCTTTGTCCTGCAGCAGCTTTCACACAGTTATTTCCCCAGTTGAGTCCCCACCGCACCATTTTCAGAATTTAAGCTGGCTTCAGTTAAGGGAACAGGCTGTTTCAGTGAGATACTGCACATTCACATGCCCTTATGCACTCACAAAGCAGATGAAACACCTCCCAGCATCTGGGGGAAGCAAGTTAAGGGGAAAAAAAAAAAAAAAAGATTTTCATAAAGCAAACAACGCCCACCCAGCCTGGAAGAGTGCCTACAGCTAAGCTCATGTTAAACAACCATTGCTAAGTTTCTCTTACTAAAGAAAAAGATGGTACTTTGCTTCTTGGCAAAAAAATTGGTTTAGGTATTTTTGAAAGGCTCATTAAGCTTGCAGGTGTTCTGGGGATGTCTTGGCTCCAGCACTGCAGTGAATCTCCCACGCTGACTCTTCCCTCATTGCTCAAGTGTCAGATTAAAGCTTAAAAAATGGGGTAGGGAGGTCATGGCGTATGTGGAGACCCTGGGAGAAGAGGTGCACGCCACGAGGACTGCCACAGACGTGCTCTCCTAGTGATGTCCCTTCGGACGCTGACAGAGGAGGCAAAGTAGAAATACCCGTACCGCAAAGGCACCCAAGAAATTATGTGGTTTGTCAAAAAAACAGAGAGTTTATCTCAGCACAGGAGCCACTGCCACCCAGCAGCGGGGAGCTGTATGCCAGGGCTGAAGGGAGGCATGTTACAGCTGGGATTTGGGACTGAAGGGACATTTTCCCTCCAACCTATGGGAAAGGAGCAAAGACCAGTATTTTTACTGTGGCTAATCCATCACTGGCAGATTGGCCTTTCTCAAGACCAGTTCAGAGCAGTTCTTAGTTCACAAACCTTTTAATTTCTTTCAGTGCAGCCATTTAAAGCACGTTCCCTTGAATTGGCATTTCTGGGCTTTATTGGTAATTGTTGGTTTTTTTTTTACCTCCATCAGCAAGAACCCTTCCATCTTCAACTCCTCCATGACAGGCAGCACATTTACCTGCATATTATTTCAGGAAGACTCCCAAGGCAGCCTGAATGGGGTTCAGTTGCCTAAACAAGGGTTTCTACCACCATTTTAGGTGCCAGACTCCCAGCTGCTGTGACAGAAGGCTGAGCATCTCCTCTGTGTCCTGCCTCATCCGTGCCAGCACATATGGACACGTCTCATCACTGGGGACAGCTGAAAGGGGCACAAGACCCAGATAACCTGGCACCTCGTCTGCTCCCTCCATGTCCTCCACAGCCCAGGAAGGCAGTGTCCATAATCTAGCGCTCCTTCCTGAAGCATTTCTTCCATGTATAAAATATACCACGTGCACAGATCTGAAGTTTGGGAATGTCTTCTGGTAGCCCTGAGTCTGTCACTCAGGTACTATGTCATAAAATATGGCCAAAATTAATATTAATATTTAAGATGGAGCTCATGATTTGCAACCTAAGTACTTGCAGAAAAAAAAAAAGTCATTTTGAAATACATTAAACATTTTAATCCTAAAGAACAAATGTGTGTGAAAATATAATGGAAAGGGGAAGGATGAGGCAGCAAGCTTTGGTGAATATTTCCCTGTAATTGCTGTTAAATTCTCTGATGCGGAGGCAGGCATCTCCAGCAAACAAGCTGTCAAGCAGGCTTCAGTCAATCAGCTCCATAAAGAGAAGAGGATTGCTGGGTAGAGCTAGCTGCAAATGCTATCTTGGAGCATTTATAGCCTCCGCTGTGCTAACCCTCAGTCAGACTGGAATTTTCCAATGCAATCAATCATGTGTTTGATTTCAGGTGCCTTTCTGAGATGCTTCAAAACTAAATTCCCCCCCAAAATTCTTAAATTAAAGCTTCATGAAAAGAAAATAGGACCTTTTTGAGGTCTCAAGCCAGGTATCAAAATGACAGGCATGCGTCCATTTTTAAAGCCTCAGCTGAAATCCTCCTTTAGACTCTGACATACGCACTTACTGCTTCTAGCAAGGGAAAAATGCAAACAAAACCATGGAATACTGTCTAGGAAGCATATTGCAGGAGACCAGCGAGTCAGATATGCTGTCAGTGCTTGATTGTCAATTACTGCATTTGTGGTTGATGAGGTTGATAGATTCACCTGCATACAAAACCCGTACCACGCCACCTCATCTGGAACAGTTTTGAAGCAATCGGGCAGCACAGTTTAAAGGGAGGTGTCCCTCACCACACATTCTTGTCTTTCAAGCATTAACAACCAAATTTAAATTTATGTCAAGTATTCATACAAAAGAACTAGACTCCTTACAGCCTTAACAAACAAGACTAGAAAAACAGAAGAACATTTATCTTAAATTGTTAGGATTAGTGCAAAGCATTAGGTTTATGCTACTGTAATTTCTGAACTCTCCATTTCCCTTTCACCCAGCCCTTTATTTACCTTGAATCCCCAAAGGACTAATATTGCCTCTCAATGCTGGCACATGATGGTACCGGTGTGGCCTTGAACTCCTGTACATCCAGTGGTACCTGCCAATTTCCATTTCTGGTCTGGTGATCACTGCCAATTTTAGGTGGTAAAAAGTCAGTGTCACCAGCAAGTTTTAGTTCAGTACTTTCAGTCATTTAACTTTAAAAACAAGAGCCCAGAAAAACACACTGTAGTTTCAGAAATGAAACGTAAGCTTACAAAACCAAGGGAGGGGTTGGGAGAGAGGATGGACAGGGAAATGCTCACACAGTTGTTAAGAAAGGCTGAATAGCTAAAACTCCACTTAGGATTCGAATTAAACATGTAAGGAAGGACTCTCTATTCCTTCCCCCCACCCACTCTCGCATCTCCCTCTCTTCGTCCATGGCAAAGAGATCTGCTCCCGAAGCAAAGGAAGACAAAGTCATGGAAAACCACGTTACCTGTTTTTTTAAAAGACTCTAAATCTGTCAAAGAAAATTGTTATTGTCATGTGTAGAGGTAGGGTAAAAACATGCATTTGCTCCATTACTTCCTTACATTAAAAAAAAAAAAAAAGTCATGGGCTTTATTTCACATAGGCTCTGCTCTCGTCCAAAAACCTGGGCCGAGTATGTTAAAGCAGACTTGTCCCAGGTTTACAATGCAGGAGAGCAGTTATCCTTCTCCTCATCTTTTCAGAGGACAGATGAAGCTCAGCAACAAGACCCCACACGCGGTAACACACCTGACCCGCTCGCACACTCATCGGCACAGGGCTTCCGAGCCCCCCCAAAAAGGCCACTGACAAAACAACACCAAACCACTTTCGAACCTACACATTGTCCCACCTCGGCACCGCTATGGCTTTGTCAAGGCTGTCAGGGTGAGACAGACAGATCTTTATTTAAAATGCATCAGAGTCCCACTCTGAGGTGGTTAAATGAGAAAGCAACCGTCATCTCTGGCCAAAATAAACCCGATTCAGCACCGTTTGGGCATGTGGAAGAAGTAAAGGTTACGATGCTGAAAATCCATCTACTGTAGACCAGATCAGAGACAAATTTCATGGGGCAGGGAGAGCATGAATGCCATAAATATCTGGTCTGTGAGGGGTTAGGAAGGTCCTGGACCTGGTCTCTCTCTCATGCGGCTTTGCTGCTAGTGCAAGGAGGAGTTTGGCACAGTTACGTTTGTGTACGTCAAGAAGAGGAAAAAAAAAATCTTGGCCTCAAATCCAAAGGTTGGATCTAGAGATTTGAAACAAGGATTTCTTCACCCCCTACATCGGCATATCAACTCCAAGAGAACAGTCTTTTGGGTTTGGGATGCAAACTTAGTATCAATGGCTCTCTAAAGGACACTTTGTGACTTGGTATTTCTCCCCTCTCTGCGGCTGACACACAAACTAGCAAGCAGGTATCAGGTAGTATATTTTTCCTAAAAGGCATTATTCCATTTTGTATGGTTTACCCTTCCTTTTAGGAAAGGCAAATTCCACAGCTGAGCATAACTAAATTCAAAATATGTTGAAAGTATTGTTCCAAAATGACTGTGCACGCTCAGGATGACAGCATCTCCTTCTGCTTACACAGCAACAATCCTGCTGATGAGATCACAAGGAACGCCGTAACAACTGAAATGGACAAAAATTGCAAAATAACAGAATTCCTTGCTAGTCCTGCGTACCGTCTCCCCTCTTCTTCCCAACTGTCCACTCTCTGGTTTTCTGAAACTACTTACTGGACATTGGAACTTATTTCAATTGTCAGATATAAATACAAATTAAATATAACCAGCTGCAAAGACTTCGGGGAAGAAAAAAAATTCTTCATTTGCACTGCAGCAGCATCTAGACCGAACCCTTGGGCACCAAACGGATTTTATCCTACCAGGCCTGAACCCATAATTTGAGATTTTTCCTGCAGCGACTACAAAACCCGCGTGCTCGAGCTGCGGAGCGGGCAGCTGCCTTCCTCCCTTAGCCTGGGGGACACTGCTGAGGTCACCTCTCTGCTGTGGGACAAACATCAAACCCTGGAACAGGGAGACAGCATGTTAACTTCCTAGCATCATTTCTGCAAGTGAAAATATTCCATGAAGGTGTTTGGTTTTTGGGTTTTTTTTGTTTTTTTTAATTAGAAATTTCTGGTTTTGCAGTAACAGGGCTCCTTTCGTTAGGAGCCCATTCAAACTCCGTAATAAATCTCAATTTTTTTCCACCGCTCTGCAAAGAGCCACTTAGCAATGGCTGTTCGGTGGCCCTCACCACGAGCTCTGAAATGGAAGAGTATTAATTACCTTTTGGTGACTTGGCTGGGACCCACCCAAGCCCACTCCCGCCAAATCCCCACAGGCACCAGTGGCGTTAACAACGACTGTACACAGTACAGAGTTTAACTCCCGAATAGGTAGGAAAGAGATTTAAATGACTTATCTTCCACTTTTTGAGGAACTAACTACACTAACTGCGTTCCCAGGTCTAGGTTACCATACCCGCCAAGCTCCCACAGCTCGAGGTCTCCTCTCAGGACCCCGCTGTCCTCAACCCTGCGCAGAGGCCACAGCTACAGAACCCATCACCTTCGCAGGTCACACCACGCAGGCACGCTGATGGTGACTCTGGCGTTCAATATTCATCGGGATGAACCATCTTGCACGCCTGTAATAAAATTCCCAGTGCCCAACATCCTCACGCTTGCTGCCTTTAGCATATGGTTTGAGAGGAGCAAATAGCTATGACATTTGTCTGTCACAGCTGAGGAAGCAGACCACGGGAGCAAAGAAAGGGTAGTCGTTTGGTTGTTTATGATCTGGTGATGAATACTGCATTAGCAGCAAGGTCGGCCAGAAAACAGGGAAGGGTCAGAGTAACTGATGGGGACTCCCCTCCACCCCTCTTTGCTCCCCTCTTTAGCCCCTTTGCTCCCACTGCCGAGTCCATTGTGCCCGTACGGTGCCATCTGGGCTCTTCCTCCCCCGTTACCATACCCTGTGGCACATATGTCTAGGTTTTCTGCTTTCATGAGGTCATTCAAACCAGTATGAGTACGTTCTCTGAGTGTTTTTCAACCCCCTTCTATTTAGAAACCAAATCCTATTCATTAAAATCTAAATCACTAAGCCTGCCAAATTATTATCCCCAGAATATCGCGTGTCCCAGATTTTCCCTGGGCTGGACCTCTCTTTATACAGTCGTATTCTTCAGGGACTTATACTTAAAGCAGTTATTGTTTTCAGGGGATCTGAAACACCAATAAACTGCTTGAAATGGGAAAAAATATGCAGCATACTAAAAGCCTTTAAACGGCTTGACAGCTCTGGTATCACTGTGTAAGCCTAACGTTAAGGGGTGGGGGTACATTTGAAAATTTTGGTTAATAACCGTAACATCTATATAACAAAAGACCATTTTTTCAATTTGCTGTCATGAAAAATACATCTTTCTGTGATGCACCGAAATGTCATAAGCTCACTGCATAAAAAGAACTTCACTGAAAGTGAAATGAACTGTACATTAATTCACTCCTTTCCCATGTCGTGCTTTAGCAGCTTCATTTACACAATCACACACCGTCGTACAGTCGTGTTTAAGAGAAGTGTCTTCCTTCTATGTTTGCCTAGCATATACCTGACTATCTAGAGTTTAGAAGAGAAAAGATTGCTTCATAGACGATGAAAATAATATAACTCACAGCTTCTCCTGAGCACGAGGTCTTCCTTCATCGAGAGCACATTAGGAGGGAAGAGCCAATTAAAAGGAACCTTTGGTTCACTGCTCGGGCTGGTTTTCATTATTCCTCAGCTCAGCATATGCAATGTGAATGTCGTATGTATTCATATAAGGAAAGTATATCCTAGGGTCATGGCTTTCTTCCATTCTCCCACGTGTAACTGGTGAATTCACTATGGTCATCCACAGCTGGGTTTTATTTTGCCTTTTTTTTTTTTTTAAATTTTGCAACTTGGTAGTATTTCTTGTAGTTAAATGAAAAGGGAAACTTCTTGTCTCTGTTAATGTGTATCAGGATCTATATCCTTCACTGCTGATGCAAAACGGCATTTCGTTTTTCTTATTTATTCCACCTCAGTAAATCTGCCTGCCCAGTCCTCACGTTTTGATTTAATTTAATGCCTGCAAGATAAACCCTGTCATTTGTAATAATTTGTAAACCTTCATCTTTAAAATGCATCCAATCTGTCCTGCAGCCCTGTAAAGTATCTGTTAAACATTTTGCTTCAGCCTGCACATGGTGTTCTCCTCTGATAAGGGCTGCTGATATGCAGTATAAAGCTGACTTACTTCTTATCTCCATCAACATGGGTGTTGTTCCATTTCCAATTAAAAAAACTGGGGCAGCAGCCACTCAACTGAGTGCAGAGAAACAAATGTCTGATAAACACCGAATCCATCAGCTGGGTAATGTCACTGCCTGCATCAGGCAGAGGGTTCATGAGAATAATTATTAAAATATAAAACTGGGATTCACATACAATTTAGCAAACATTAAGAATCAAAATAAGATCAAACATTTTCATTTATCAATTAGTAAGGCACATCAGCTTGTGTAAATTGTCTCAGCTACACTGCAATCCAAAACAGCTGGCCATCCCCATTCGCCACAGGGATGGGAAGCACAAACCAGGACCTATGCGACAGCACCGTTCAGATCTGACTGTATGAGGTGCTCGAGCTGAAAACTGATCTCACTGCTCACCCCAAGCGCTCGGGCAGTATTGCTCCCCAGCATTCCCGAGTACGGGGAACCCTGTATATAGACAGCACATAGTCCTAGCCCAACTTCTGCCAAGTATTTATTCTATACAATTACAGTACATCATTGAGGAGATCCTTGCATTACAAAACACATCCTGGGAACCCTGTATATAGACAGCACATAGTCTTAGCCCAACTTCTGCCGAGTATTTATTGTATACAATTACAGTACATCATTGAGGAGGTCCTTGCATTACAAAACACAACCCGGAAACCTGTAGTTTAAAATTCTGGTAAATAGAAAAAACCCTCTTAGCTTAAAAGTACAATTTGCTATTAGTTAAACATAGATACTTTTTGCCCAGAACTTGGCCGTGGTAAATAGAAAAAACCCTCTTAGCTTAATTTGCTATTAGTTAAATGCAGATACTTTTTGCCCAGAACTTGGCCATGCAAAGAATACCGTGCGTGAACCTGAACAACCCAAAGTGAAATGCTCAGGATCTTCTCTTTCTCAGTCTTAGCAATAGTGACATGCCCCAAACCCCTTCAGATGTTGCTTTATCTCCTTGGACTTTGCAATTAATTTCTGGAAGGAAGAGTTAAACGACTTTGTGATAGCACTTCAGTTGCTTCAAGCTGTGGCGGCTGCCTTGCAACCACTGGGTCTAGGGCATCTCATAAAGGACAGCGTTACACTAAGTCCAGGGGGGATCTTAGAGGAAGAAGCAAATCTTGCAAGCCTGGCACGCACGTAAGGCATAGCAAGCAAGAGATCCAGTCCAGACAGTAAATGGACATATTTTTTGAAGGGGTCAGCTTCTGTTTTATACCCCAAAATGAAGCAGCAGCGTTTTCCTGGAAGTTTCTTTGACACACAGAAAAAGCTCATTTTTCTCCATGAGAGCTGCTGGTGAAAGAGCCCTTTTGAAAAATCCTGCCATTTCAGGGGTACCCATAGAGCCCATTTAAAAACCCAACAGCACTTTGGAAAAATCTGTCCCCCCAAACTGAATATGCCTGTCACATCACCGCATCACAGCAGTAACTTTGCAGGGGGATCAGAGCTATTTTTTTTCCTATTGAAACTAGGAGTAGGACTGTTTCAGCTTTCTGCATTTTAATTTGCTGTGAAACATATTGGGACTTTAAGTGAATAGAAATAAAGAGCATAATGTGAGAGACCATGTGTTACTTTCAGAAATCAGGGAACTGGCAAGAACAAAGCCTTGAAGTGTTACGTACACATACCTATGTAACAGATCCAAAGCATAAAAATATCACAGAAAAACTAGGAAATGGTGGTAAAATTAAGATAGGAAGTTCCCCTGCTTGCATCCTCTGAAAGCAACAGATCAACCACCTTGACTTGGTAACAGATTTACTGTTCTACATGTTGTGCTTTCATCCTTGCCAAAATAAAAGGAAAACCATAAACTCATCATAAACACACTCAGCAACACATTTCGTTTTGCACGGCTGTTAATGCATACGGATAACTTTCTTTGCTGTTTATTGTACATGAGTTCTATCAGTTTAATAGAAACTCATCAATCAGAATCAAAAGACTGCTGTAATTTTTGAACAACGATCTAGGAGTTCAAGGTGGGTTGATAGTCAAGGCATTTAGGACATTTTGTACATTAATTAGTTAAAATCTGCAGTGAGGTGGGTCATTGTCCACATACACTAATGGCTTTCAGAGTTTAATCTCTCATCAGTGGACCTCCTTTTGCGAAATCCCTAAAGGATTATGTAGTACTATGTCTAATCACTTGACAAATTTCATTTACTTGAAATTGAAGCTAGGTTTGAATTATACAAAGTGTGTAGGAGGAATCAAATTAAAAGTAGGAAAACAAAATCTGGTACTGGACAGTACTAGGATTTATCATTAGGGTCGTATCTGAACTGTATAACAATAAATGAAACAATTCTACTTGGGGAAACGTATTAGTTGTGTATCAGCTGCTTATGCCTATGAGATTGCTTCTGAATGACACACAACAGGTTCAAAAGCATACTACGACTCATGTAAAAAGGCAGTGGAAATTTTAATAATTTTGTTACTGCTGTATCACTTGGCAAGAAAAATATCACAATGATTTGTACAGTACTCTGCTACACTGAAGAGGGACATTTCTTGGGCATAAATTACATGATGCAGAAACAAAGCATCCTTTGCTAGCTGAATTTACCCTCTGAAGTTCAGCACTCCAGACCAAATAAATCACCTGTAAGGCTGGGATGGATGAAGCACCCTTCCTTCATGCTGCCCTCTCCCTACTGCAGAACAACTACCGTGGAATTGTTCTCACCAGTAAGCAGCAATTCTCAGTGACTAACACATCCTGAAATCTAACGTTGTGAAACTCGTTGCATTATTCCCTGTTACCATAGCGGAGGCAGATCTCTACAAAAGCAAAATTTGCCAGACGACACCATAGAAAAGGAGAAAGAATTTAAAAATAAGAGTAGCATTTGGCATCAGGCTAACTACAGGAAGGTCGTGTGATATTATAACCTATTATACATTATTATAACCTAGGTCTCCCACACTGCATTGCAAAGCCCTGCTAGATGGCTAGTCTCGGTGAAAACACCAGATTACGGCTCTCAAAACAACATGCAAACACACAGGCACACGCTACCTCTGTAAACCAAATTTACCAAAAAATCCATCAAAGACGCAGCAATAACAAGACTTCTTTTGCAAACAGCATTTCGGGTAGGGTTAGGACAGATTCAGAGCAAATACAGACGCAGACAGAAAGATTGCTGCTCTATTAATTTGTTGTCAAGCCATGCAGGAAAGGACGGCTGAAAGCCCGAAGATGCAGTAGCAATTGTTTAAGAGCTATTTGAAAAAGTGACAAAACTGGCCTAAACCTCTTTAAGCCCCTTGAATGAAAAGATTTAAACAGGCTATTGTTAGACCCCTGGGTACCTTTTTTCTCTTGGCTTTGTTCTGCATTTTCCTCCGCTGCAGTTTCCATGGCTGGCTTCATACCATCCACCAAAAATGCCACCCCCCCCTCCCCCCCCAGCAAGCACTTTTTCTCTTCGCCTCCTTTCTCACTCCCTTCCGTCTCCTATTTACAGCGGCGGTGATTGAGCGGCTCTGTTCTTCCCTACAGTAGATTACAGTCTTTTCCAAAACGCCAGAAAACTCTTGTCAGCTTCAATTTCGCTCCGCTGACTGGTCCACGAGGAGCCGTGCCAGCGAACGCTCAGCCATACGTCACCGCTGTCCCCAGCTATAAAATAGCCATCCTGCTCCCGACCCTGCCCCGGCTTGCCACGTCGTGGGGACCAGCATCACCAGCTCATGCCCCCTTCCCCTTCACCCTCCGCTTTTCCCCCTCTTTCTCCATCTCCCAACAAATGTTAATCAATTCTCTGGGTGGTGAATGGAGAGGAGATGCAGGCGAGAAAGAAAGAAGCCCCCCGGCCGCCATGGGGTGAGCCCCCCGGCCACCGTCTCTAAGGGGAGTGCACGCCGGCACACAATCACAAGGCTCCCTTTCCCATGGGATCTCGTTATTATGCTTCGCATTTTGATTTATTCCACATGCCCTCTGCTCTTTCAAGGGGTGATGGGTCTGTTCTCTCTGTTTGCTTTCTTTGCCGAGTGAGTTCCGCTCCCCCACGGCAAAAGATTGTGTGAGAGCAGCATAAAAGGAAAAGTGGGCACATATATATATTTATGTACGTGGAAAATTTAAATTCTTTCTCTGACTAGCAAACACGATGGAAAAATAAAGCACAAAAAAAATCCAAGCAAGCAGAAAGGAAGCAAGCTCGAGTGGCCTAAAATGCACGTGCAATACTTTAAAGGATAAAATGTTTAAGAAAATACAGCTTGGGCTTTAAAAGGATGTCTGCCATTAGAGACCTAAAGTGAGCGCAGAGTTGCTGTTAAACACGTTTGATCGCTCCCCTAAACCCAGACAGACCGCAGCACGACCTAACCAGCCGTACTAACCTGGCTCGGGGAGCGACAAAACCAGGCCACGTCTGCATCGCACGGCGTGAGGTGACTTCAGGTGTCCCCAGCCCGTGCTGGGGAGCCACAGAGCAGAGCAGCACCACATTGAGCTATTATCCACCTTCCAAACCCCGAGACAACTGACATATTTAAGGCTGTACTGAACTGAGGCTAATTAACCTTGCCTAGCACTTTGTTTGTCTCAATGGCCTCACAGGGCAGACGTGCCCAAAGGCACCCTTTTTTGTGTGTAGGATGACGGAGTAACCATGGGGTAAGGGCCTTTGGGGTCTGGGAGGCTTCACTGGTCCAGCCGCCGCAGCCGATTCCGCAGGCTGCAAAGACGCCTAGCAGCTTCAGCAAATGCTGGGGATGTTAAAACCTACACGCTGCATGTTCCATGTAACAGATTCAACCAGGAGAGTGGGAAGAGGGAAGCAGTCCAAAGATTTGTAGCTGCAATTCAGCCTCTTCTAGTTAAAGTTACTACACCCACAATTTTGCTGTGCATTTTTAGTTCTATAGAAGCCTAGTGAATAGCACAAAACCCAGACTTGATCTTTAGAGAAAGTTCTCTTGCAAGAAATCAGTGCACAAATCCTCTTCTCTCACCGTGGTCACCATAGATGTTACTTTTCTTTGGGCATTACCGCTCAGACGTAGGCTTCAGTCGAGCTGGCAAAAGGTCTCGGACTTACCCTAAGGTTTCATATCACAGCATCAAAACCTCATGTCAAGCATTTGCCTAAAAAGTTTTCTTGGGAGTCCAGGAAAAGTCTGAGGTTGAAGCTCCCACCCTCAGCAGACCTTTGAATAAGCAAGATGAAGGTAATTTGTAGAGGAGATGAACAATCCTCAGGAACCAACCTGAGGCAATGGGTTGGGTTGCAGGAGCTAATCAAATCAGCAGCCCCAGTAGAGACCTCAACCCTACTGCCAGGTGTCTTTCTCCAATCTCCTTTTCCCATGCCCAGGCAGCAGTCCGTACACATACTGAAATTCCTGCCCAGCAAGACCACGTACTGCAAATGCATTCCCTCAAGGAAGCAGCTGAAAGGTGAAACCGTAGGTGACGCGTTTGCCATATTCTTTTAACCATTCCTAAAAGTTGTTCAAATCCCACAGTCAAGAAAGGAAAGACAACTTCTTTACATTTGGGATACTGATTATACAAAGAAAATGTTCTACAAAGAGCGGGTTTTTTCCCCATTTAACATCAGTAAGATGGAAAATCCCTAGCAAACACACCCGACTTGCTGAAAATCACACAAATTTTGGCCATCAGTCAAAACAGTTGATTGACTCTGACATTGTAATTCCCTTCTTGGAACTTCTCATTGTTCAGTCGGTACTTCTGCTCGCTGCTGTCATAGTCTAGATCTCCATTTCTTAATGATCTTTGCTTACTTTGGAAGGTCTGAAAGTTCAAAAAGGTTGAAACCTCTCTCCTGACTAGCCCAAATTACAAAAGGCCTGTTCAAAAACTAAGTCAAGTGGTATGTTATTAATGCACTTATCAATATAAATACACAGAAAATACAAACGTCATCTAGAATTTCCTTTCTTTAAACAGAAAATACATTAGAAAGAACCTTTGGTTACAGACCAAAGGAAACCCACTAACGAAGCCCGCCACTCTGTAGCACTGAGACCTCTTTCCAACTGCTGAACACCCTCCTGCTGGCAAGCAGGTTTCGTTAGGCAGGCTCAGGACTTCCAAGCAGATGTTTTACCAACACAAAACTAACAGGTTGGGAGACTACTTCCCCTACTTTCTCCCAGTATAACCCCTTCCCCAAGGAACCAATGATGAAAGTGTACAATACCAGAATCAACTTCACAAGAGCTTGAACTGAAGACTTCAGAAGTCATCAATCCCAACTATTCAGAAGCATCAATTCTACCTACTAAATCATCCTCTGAAAGCTTCAAGTGATGCATGACTGTAAAGTTCTCACCCTCCCTTCTTACTGCTTTCCAGATTGCTGTAATATATGACGGGTTTTAAGCCCTCATCATCTTAAGTCATTTCTTAATCTCCAAACCTCTGTCCCATCATTGATAAACACGGCAGATAAAACAAACCAGATGCTATTTCCTCCAGTGCTAACACATGGGTCCTGATCTTGCGCCTCAAGTATTAATCTCTGCCAGCAAGTTGTCTCATCCAACGCTCAGTCCCTTAATCAGATATGTCCTTGTCATAACATGTGATTAGGCTGGGAGACATCAAGTCTATGCTGGTGACAACATGACAAAAGACAAAGCCACAAAGGCAGAAATTACCAAAAAATCTTTAAAGACCGATATTCAGCAAAAACCTGCTGTACAGACCAGGTTAATTTAGATAACCAGCAACCGGGGAAGGTGGCTAGTTACATTTCAGGAATCGAACCCGGCATTTTATTTGCAGACTAAAATAAAAATGAAAATGAGGAGAGAAGCTGAGCAGTAAGTGTTTCTGCTGCTAGAGCCTGCAGCCAAACCTCAGGATGAATGGCAGTGGAGCAAACAAAGTCTGCAAAGGCACTGCAGACCAAGTCACAGTCACTGCAAAATAGTTTGGAAAAAAAAGAGGTTTTAATCTATTTTATCTAGATTTTTAAAAAAGATTTAATCATTTTGCTCAGTCAAGTAAAATAGCACAATTGCACAAGTTAAAAAAGGTATGAAAAACCCAATTCTGTTCACGTGCCAATTCCTTTTGAACATCTATCTTTAATGTCACTGAATCTAGTTTATATTCCTGCAGGCTGAGGAGCTCTATCATAAGCTACAGCAAACTCTTTGCAAGCCTTCAGGAGATGAATACACACTTGCCATTTCTACAAAAGCTTCACAGAGCTTTTTTTTTGTTCTCACATACTTCAAGAGCAATTGGAGATTAGCCTACGAGATCCAAGGCTCAGAAGTTAAAATACAGACTGTCCCTCAAACAAGACTGACATGTATTCCAAACAACTGATTTTAAAGACAACTTGTCGAATACTTTTTTTTTTTTTTTAGGAAATATGCAAAAATATTCAAGAGAAAGAACAAATACACATGCAGCCACTTGGTGTATCTCTCAACGTAATTGCTTATGTTCAGCCCAGTTTTAGACCAGTTACCTAATACTTGAGTATAAAACCCAATCTGAATGCTTATGCAAAAGCAGGCAAATTTTCCATGTGGATAAAATCAAAGCATGACAACAAGCTTTTAGTTATGCAGCAGTCATATACCTGGCAAGTACTTTAAAAACAAAACACGCACTTGGGGCTCGTTCTTTCAAACATACTAAATGACTAGGCAAATGAAATCCAAATTAAAGAACAAACAACAGTGGAAAAAACCTGCACTTTTACCACAGTATAAAATATAGACTACTAAAAAACATGAGTCTGCACTGCACTTAGGGTTCTCAATCGTGGAGTTCTGTAGAAAGGACACAACTAAAGGCTTAAGCACGGATGGTGGTTATCTTTTGCAACCAAGAAACTACGATAAAGTGATGCAGGTAAGCCCAGGAGGGTGAGCAGACCTTAACAGTGTGAAAGCCCCAGTCCTGTGACCCCCTTAATAAAGCCACATGAAGATGGCAACAATTGCTGCCAAGCGAAATGCCCAGCAGCAAGCAGGCAGGCAAAGTAGATATTGTTCAGCTGTTGGGTTTCATACATTTCTCTGGCTGGTCTGCTAGCTTCCAGCCGAAATCTAGAACGTACACGGATGGCTAACCTTTATTTGGAACATAAAACGAAAAAAAAATCCCTTAAAGAGCGAATAGATAGTTCTGTAAGGCTTTCCCAGTAGCTAAGTCTCATCAAGTCCTAGTCTCAAAGATGACTCAAATGGCAAAGATATGAGCGCTACCAAAGAAAAAAGCCCGAAGAGCTTTCAGTCAAAACGAAAGCAAAAGTCGATGATGTTCTTAAGCAGCTGTGAGGTCCATTTGTGCTTATGAAAGGCAGTCAACAGCATAATTAAAAAAAAATGCTAGATAGTATTTCTTTATCCTAACTGATGGCTTTAGTAAGGTTTTCCTGTGACCTGGGGGAAAAAAAAAAAATTCAGAACCCTGAGAGACAGAACATGGGAATCTCAATCACACCAAAGACTTTTGAGGGAAACAATAAAAACGACAACAAAAGAGCCTACATTTGAAACTGAGCTGGAGCAACATCACCTCCTGCGCTCCTGTCCTGTGAGGCTGCCTGGAGAAGCACCATGCTCTTGGCAAGCCAGAAAGAAATACGCTGACAAACTAGAGCCCATTTACAGTTGAAAGAGCACGGAAATATAGGAAACAAAATCAAAGACATCCTAGCATCTCCCCTAGAAATAGCTTTCATTCCACAAGCAACGTTCAGTGCCAGTGGTCATCTTCCGCTTCTACTCCAGGTCAACAATTTCATGGCAGTATGTATAGTTTCCTTCAACTGTAATGCACGGCAACTTTCAAATGCTTTAAATTTAAAATTAGGCAGCAAAACAAGGCTTCTGAGTTACCCAATCTTACTTACATTTTCTGTTCAGCACTGGCAACATCCTCACATACATGACTAATATATGACGAACTCGAACAGTGCTTCAAACGCTCCTCCACCATTTTAAGGGCTAGGTTCTTGATTTTGGCACACACAACCACCCTTTTTTGCTCTCTCTGTCACCTTCACAACAGAGAGGAGATTCTCAGCTGTCATGTCTCTGCCTCGAGCCATGCATTCGGCAGCAGCACGAAAATCATATGCTCAGGTCTTTTGTCCTTGTTCTCTCAATTCTGCGCCTCGACAATAATCCAATCGACTTAGCTTTTGCTATGAACCCTCTTCTCCAGTATTGTTGCCAAAGCCTACTGCCATCTCAGAAGACTAACAAGAGTTCCTAAATACTTGGGACATACTGAAATTGCATCCTAGATATTTACGTCGCACTTGCTAGCACTTAAGCAGAAGTGCCTCTTGTACTTGTAGAAGAGCTACTTCTGCCAGAGTTTTAGAAGGCAGAAAATTTATCGTCGTAATACACTCCTGCTAATACAGCTGCTTAGTCTCAAAACACATGAGAGTTTGAGACAGGATTGGTATTGGGAGGCTACCTGCTGAATTTTTTTCTCTGTCTATAAATAAATGTAAACTTCACTGAGTTCAGCCTTGGCACAAACTTCTTCTTCTGGTCCACAAAGATTTAATCAGACAACGCTGTGTTAACTTTATATCTAGTTCTGATTTTCAAAATTGCCCTCCCACTCTTCGCATAGACTTCAGCATTCCCACCTACAATCTCTCATCTATTCAGCACTCATTTTGTTCTCCAATCTTGGCCTCAGTCCAGTCTTTTCACAAAGCGTGGAAAAAAGCAGGGAAATATAAAGAAGTACAAAACCCTACAGCTCCCCCAAAAGAAATCAGGGGCACTCGTTATATAAAAGCACCCCACACTGGAGGGGCATGAGGAGAGACAAGCATGAAGACTCCTCTTGAATTTCATGAGGGATTCCATACATAGATGATAGACACAGATGTGTGTATACATATGCAGAAAACATGTATGTGTGTGTATACGTGTGTACATGAAGAAAACATATGCATATAATTATATATACATTTTTATTGAGCAGAAAACTTTATCAGCATCATCAGAACCACAATGAGGAATGCAAACTAATTTATAGAGTCATGCAATAGGTATTAAGTTTGAGAGTGAATGCACAACTAAGGACCATCCCAGTGCTACAGCCTCCTCCAGCTCAAAATTTTAGGGCTGAGGACCAAGTTACCCAGTGTCAGACTGGAGTTTGCGGCCGAGCTAAACCACGCAGCAAGAGCACCATTTCTTAGACACCATTATCCGCTCACCTCGGTATCCCGGGTGAAAGGCTGGCCCCACCGATGCTAGGCTCAGCCGTACGTCGCTCCAAAACCAACTCATGGATTACTGGGCAGCTGTGTGTCAACATTTTGAAAAGCCCACACGATTCAGCAGTCAAAATGTTGATGTAAAAGAACCATCAAAATAGCATCAAAATAGCAATTGGTACAAGGTACTAAAATTAACTGTTTAAAGTTTCAGCACTTTGTAACTCACCATTAGTGTAACTGTTTCCCTGATACTGAAAATTCCTATTCCAGTGTAATTAAATTACATTTTGGGAAAGATCCTGGACCAGTTCTGTCATGCAGCCCTGGACTGCCTGTTGAATTGCAAATGCAGTTTCTGTTCACGCGCAAGACACTAGTCATGAAATCCTCACTTAAGACATTAACGAAAGGGTTCCCAATTAATCATTGTATTCTTTGCAAGAGCAGATATCCTCATTAGGAAAGCAGCAGGACATTAACAAGTTCTACTTTGAGGGTGTCCAATTAACTCATCGACTAAATATGTGCCAGGCAACTTCGACCGGCCTAGCTTTTCCAATCCCCTCTTTCTAGCTACATCAATTGGGATCCCAGTCATGTATAAAGTAGCGGTTCTTTCCATGCTTTACAATGCCTTTGGGAACGCTGCCGGTGGACAACAAACAACGGCTCCTCAAGTGTTTAACAGGTCTTTCACTTGCACCCATAAAAAGTGAAGTGTGCACCCAGGGAGCTCAGTGCAATTAAAAAAAAAAACAAAACACAAAAAAAAAAAAACCAAAAAACCAAACCAAAAACCAAAACCCACCCTCTACCTTATAAATAGAGAATGACTTAACCTGCTAACAACAAGCACAGTTGGAGCTCTGTCTGGATCATGTCACGTCTCAAGTTTTGCCGAACCTCAGCAGCGGGTGATCCCGCATACAAAGCGAGCTCCGACACAAGAGTGCTATAGGGTGAGTTAAGGACAAAGTCGCAGCTTTCAGCCTGGATTCCCAGATAGGCTGTCAAGTAAAAACCCTTGCCAGGGCAGGATTATTCCCTGGAGCATACATTTCCAACACTTCGTCTCGTCTAGTTTTCTGCAGCCCGGCAGGTTTTGAGGCTCAGCACAAAGCAGGGCTCTCGCAGGATGGCCAGGCCCCCGCCGCAGAGGGAGCGGCTTCTCCAGGAGCGGGATCCCGGCCTCTGAAGTGGTCTCCAGTCCCGTGGCCTGAAAACCACCCAGGCTCTCTTTTAAGCAATCCCACCTTGA
This sequence comes from Cariama cristata, assembly GCF_000690535.1. NCBI lineage: Eukaryota > Metazoa > Chordata > Aves > Cariamiformes > Cariamidae > Cariama > Cariama cristata. Next base: position 5,177 of record NW_009619226.1, on the reverse strand, counting down.
CGCTGCCTAGATACATCCCTGTTTTTCTGTTTCTTTCCAAACATGACATTCACTTGTTTTAAATGGCTGAAAAGCATCATTTCTGCACTTTGTCATGAGTCAGAGTGAAATTCATTTAGCAGCTACCTTTCTTCAGCTGTTCCTTATATCATCCCCATCCCACTTTATTTCTGCTGTCTGGATTTCAGCACATTTCTAACCATCTCTCTTGCACTCAGAGCTTCCCAAGTGTAAACACCAAGCATTATCACTATGTGTTTGCTCTGGAAACCCTCACATTCGTTATTCAAAATGGCACTGGGCATTTTTGCTCTCAGTAGTAATACCGACACATCTTGTGTATCTATCACCGCTAACGATTCCTGAAGTACCACCATCTGCTCCACCTTTCTGCACCATTTGGAGAGGAAAAGACACACACTAAGGAACCAGGGAAAGGGAGAAGGGATGGATATATTGCAAAAAAATAATGAAAATAATGGAGAAAAGCACAAGGCAGAAACAACACCCAAAGCTCTGGCTAAGGTTCTTTCTTTGGTCTGTAGGAGGAACTGTGGCTCTGTATCAAAAAACTGCACTACATCAAGTGGGTCCTCACCATCCTGGAGATGACCGAAGGCATGTTGCTCAACACAGGATAGAGTTCCTCTCCTTGCAGATCAGAGACTTGCCCTCAGGTTGCAGAAAAAGACTGCAGCTTCTCACACCCAAAATCAACCAGCCCCATTTGTCTGTTCACAAGTTTATTAGTACAGGGAAGAAACTGAAGACTAACCACAGCTTTAAAAATATTTCTAAGCACTTAATTCCAGCTATGGGCCTCAGAAATACTTAAACTAATGGTGTGTTCGAGCATAGCACATACTTCTATTGCAGATGGAACATCTCCAGATTGCAAATGCAATCAAACCCCTATTTTCTTAGGTTAATTTGCCATTAGTACACTGCAGGTTTATAGAGTCAAACAAACAATTGCAACTAAATTCTCATTGCCATTTCGAGCCGTTTCCAAGCAAATATCATAGCAATATTATCAGAACCTCAAGTTAATTTAATCTCAAATTCTTTACAATAAAACAACACCAGCACCTGTTAAAAAGAAAACAGAAAATGTAGCCCTCCTGGGTGAACCAAGCATCTCCCCAGCTCCAGACCAACAAGGTCAAGCTCCTGAGACAAAAGCCACCATTTAAAGATCTTCTCACAATTTTAAGAAAAAGAAGAAAAAATCTAAATCCTAGGTTTTATATATATATATATCACGCAGTATTTAAAGAGTAGTGCTTACAGATTTTTAATACATATCAAACACTGACAAATGTATTTATTTCAACCTAAAATATAATCATATAAATGAGCAGTAATGTTACAAATATCTGAAATCAAATGAGATTTGATATAAAAATTGGTTTGATTTTAAATAAGTAAAGGTACGGTGTGTTTAAGTATCTATAGGAACTGTGTGTAATCATACAATTGTAACCATACAAGTATTAAGTTTGAAATAGGTAACTATAGGAATAGCGTGCAATGTTTTAGCATCTATAGACTTGAATGTTCTGAAATAAGTAACATAGGATTAAGTTTGAAAGAGGTAACCAGAGGTACCTCACCAGGTAGTTGCTGGATTTTTCGAAGTTTTGTTTCAAGAAACTAAAGAAACCGTCATGGATCCTAGTTAAACACAACGGACACCAGTTATGCTGCTTGGCAATCCCCTTACCCCTTCCCATCTTGATTTGAATATCAAGGATTCCAATCAGTAAAGCTAAGTAGGTTTGACCAATGATTATAGAAAAATTGGAATATTAATGAGATCATGTAATGGGTAAAACCAATCAATATAAAGGTTAAATTTAAGAGCGAACACAGTATGCATTTTTATGTAAAAGAACATATGTAACAATGACTCAACAGAAAAAGCGTATAAAAACTGTTGGAATTTGATGCTAAGGTGGACATGATAGCCGGAGCTATCCCCCATGTCCCCAGCGCTGAAATAAAGGACTGCCTGCTTAATACTACATCAGGGTTAAGAGGTTTTATTCCCGATTTCGGTAACAGTAACAGACTAAGTAGCATTTCACAAATTCCCTTCTGTTTCCCAACTGCGAAGAAACAAACCACTCCAATTGCAGCAGCACCCATTTCCCACGCTGAAGGCACTTCTTTACTGAGGGAGCTCAGCACCGCGCAGCTAGCAAGCACCATTGCCCTGCAAGCGTCAGCAACCTGGAAGTGATGGAGGCCTTGTCAGGAAAGACCAGTTATTTCAGCTTAAACTGCACTTAAAGTGAACAGAAAGTAGCTGCCTGCATTACCTAGAAAAAAATACTGGGTTATAAGGCTGCAGGATGGGTGACAGTGGCTGGGGGGGCGGAAAAATATTGTGATTCGCCGGTCCTGGTCGCGGGCGGCGTGGCTGCCATGGGAAGTGTCCCTGAGGACCCCTGCCCTGGCAGCAGCAGCTGGGGGTCCCGGTGAGGCCGGGGGCAGCCAACGCCCATGGGAACCCGTGTGACCACAGGGCTTCACGGGTGACCGGGCTCGTCAGCCCTATTCAGCCCCGCTTCCCGCGCACAATAACCAGCAGCCGCGCTCCCATAATACGGGCCTCCCCCTTCTCCCCGCTTTTATCATCCTTCATATCTCAGCGATGACAGGACTGAAAGGGCTTCTGATGGGAAATGTGCTTCGAATTAGCATATTTCCCCCTGCGTACAATGGAGGCATTAAGCTGCTGCGTTTTGAAAGTCCAAACAAAAGCAGCCCAGGCTGTTTTTAGCAGCGCTGTTTGAAGTTCTATTCCCCCCCCACCCCGAGTTGCAAGCATATTTAACAAATTTTCACTCTTTCTGAAAAGAAGGAAGCACAACTGATGAAATCTTTTTAGTAAATTATATTATTTAATATGTTTCAGACTTAAAAAAAAAAAGCCACTCTTTCAATGTGGCGAAGAGCATCGTGGTGTCCGCGCAGTGTTTCCTCTGAACTGCAGGCTCGGGGTCTTGTCTGGCCGCTCCCCGCACGGACCCTGTCATTGAGGATTTGGAAACTCAAATACATTCACAGTAACCCAATATAAAGGGTCCTGTAGCCACAGCTTAATTTTCACTCTGTCCCAAGGGCACATTGCTGAAAGTACCAGTTTTCAATGAGAAACTAAATCACTGTGCTGCAAGGAGAAACAAATCAGCCCCCTGCCCCAATTTTCCTTTGGTTTCACTTGAGGGTTATGAGGAGAGCTGAACCTCAGAAGTACAACCTTTATGAAATGGCTTCAACTTACAAAGTGGATAGCTATTTACCAGGGATAGGGCAGGAGGAAGGAGAAGGCAATGACACGAGTTCAATACAGGGAGGACAGGAGGAAAAAGCACTCCCATATCAAAACGTCTTTGGGCAACAACCTTAGCTCCGTGTGTTGGTCTGTAATTGCTCATTAGCACAGCTGGACCACTAGGAAGCCAGCTGGTGGCTTTCTTGGTAGAGAGCCATGTCTACCTTCCTCCTATGTTCCTCTTACATTAAGCAGAATTTTCTCTGAGAGGAAGACATAAGATTACACGGTCAAAACGTTTCTCAGAAGAAGGGTTTGGTAGTTTGGGGGTTTTTGGTTTCTTGTTTTTTCCTTCTTCTTCCCTCTCCCAAGATTTCCAAGGATTTATGTAATCTTCTACATGCAGCACAGCTAAGAACAAAAATCACACTCCTTAACAACAGGAGATTACAGCAGAAAAGCAGAATGCCGATGAGATCCCAGGCAGGCAGCTTGCAAGTGAGGTGGATATAAAAACTGCTGCGAAAAAAAGACTGAGATGCAGCCTGCAGAAGGAGTCTTGTAGCAGAACTATCTGCTTTGTTCAGACTCTCCTGCTGTATTTCAGGAAATTTTCCTGAGCATCAGGATCCACCTCCACTCCTTTTGGCGGGAATGCTCAAGATACTCGACAGTCTCTGCTGTGCACGAGCACTTCGTTCTCAACCATCCACTTTTACCCTGCCACGTGCCAAGCAGCCCACGCAGCGCTGTGCTCAGTCCCGTAGAGTGCCAACCCCGTGGTTTTTGCAGATCCGCACCACCTGACAGGAGAAGCGTTTCCCTTACTGATTTCCACCAGAACCAAAGAGTTCCTGGTGCTGATGCGGTACGGTGTCCATATGGCAACTGCGCAGCAGTGACCGAGGTCTAACCGTAGACATATTCCTCCTCTCTGGCAGATGTTCTCACATCCTTCTCACCAAAACGTCCTCCGCAGCATCAAGCACCTA
>NW_009619226.1:0-824 GCF_000690535.1 Cariama cristata | reverse complement strand
CCCCCGAAAAGCTTTTTCATAGTCTCTAAAAGCCATACATTCACTTCAACGATATGTTTGCTGTACTTGGGGCCACACATGACTAGATGGTGACCTTCTGACCAAAGGAGGCTAAAGAAATCTGGCATTATTTGGCAGTATTTCTCTACTACCACCTGCAAATTGCCTTCAAAGGCTGGACACGCATTTTCCCAAGCTCTGACGCACTTCACAACTTGGTACCAAAATAGTGGACAAGACCTCCACATGTTACTACAGGAAAGGTCTCACATCCCAGCAAAAGGAGGAAGGGCATCATAAGTCCTTCCAAGGCTTTCATTCAGTCATTAACAGATAGATGGGAGTAATAAAGCAGTCTAGACAGGAAACAGAGGAATTAAAGACTAAAATGGAGATTGGTTTTCTCACTCATACTAGGATGAGCAGAGTTTCCCTTTGTAAGCACTCTAGGAGATGAGTCCTTTGGAAGTGTTGTTCAATCAACTGCCACGACAGCTTGGCAAAGAAAACTAAATAAACCAGGTTTCAGTTCCATTTACAAACATGTACTTGCACCACCGCAGTTCTTACAGATCACAGAACACTGGTGTATTGGGTTTGCGTGGCAAGGTTTTGGTAGCAGGGGGCTACAGGGGTGGCTTCTGTGAGAAGCTGCCAGAAGCTTCCCCCATGTCCGATGGAGCCAACGCCAGCCAGCTCCAAGACAGACTCACCGCTGGTCAAGGTCCAGCCCATCAGTCATGGGGGTAGTGCCTCGGGGAGAACAGAGTTAAAAAGGGGGAAAATAAAACCTGCTGTGGAACAGCAGCCAGAGAAGAGTGCGA
>NW_009619225.1:0-7829 GCF_000690535.1 Cariama cristata | reverse complement strand
ATAAAGCAATCAATGTCAACTCATTATAATCCAAATTTCAGTTTACAAATTTATCACATTTTCATAACCTGAAACAAAGACAATACTTTATTTAACATTTTTACTTAAGATCACTTAGGTACATGAGTCAGCTGCCCTAATGACAACATAAAGATCTGTGCATTTACAAGCTATTTTATACTTTGGCTAGGGGAAAAGTACCCAACAAACAAATGTAGAAGAAGAATTATTTCAGACTATTGCCATAAATAAAACCACAGAATGCGAAACTCCACTTCATGTCCAATTCTGGTTGCCTTTCTCAGCCTGCACCACGCCAAGGGAACGTTAACCCGCTGAAGCCAACTACTCCCTCCTAGGGAAGGTGCAAATTGTACTGGAACTTAGTTCTTCAGAACAGACACAGTTGTGACTACCGAATTAGTGTGCAAATTGCCTAAGGAAGTACAAGTAAGCCAGTTCTCAGCTCCCCCACCCTCTCCATTTCCCAATGAACAGCAGTCTTTTTCCAGTAAAAGACCACACATGCTCGAAGTGCGAATATTCTTCCGGCACCACTTAAAGCAGACGTGACAGCAGGTGAGTGTTCAGGCACGCTAGTCTACTTTACAAGTTCCAAAACAGTGCTTAAACCGTACGCTTAAGCAAGTTTCTTGAGTACCGCATGAACAAAGAGAGTCCCTGGCAGACAGACAAACTTAAAATAACATTCAGGAAAAGAAAGATCAGAAACAGTGATTCCACTTTGCACTAACTTGTTTTACTCCTCAACTAAAAGAATGTATGAAACCCACATAGTTGTCATCTTGATGCTACACCACATTACCTCTGAATTTATTCTCTGCTTTGTAAACTGTAACAGTACTTGCAAAGATTGCCAAAATAAAACCAATTCAATCAGAGCTGATTAATGCCCTCATTGTACTCCCGATATTCTATCAAATTATGACTATTCTTAAAATACTACAAGAAATTGTTTTTAGGATAGGTAGGTCACAACAATTGAAGGAAGTATACTACAATGGCAATGAAAAAGCTTATGCAAGTGTCAATTTTACTAAATGTTACTTCCATTTTGAGCAGCACTACATCACTCTATTAATGTAAATGTACGGATTTTACAACCTTTGTTAAATAAAAAGAAAGGTTCTTATACTGGCCACTGAGACTGAAATATTTTAAATGCAGATAAGCATATGAATCGATATTATTACTATGAATGAGGTAGACAGCAGACTTAAACTTTACTTTTACCTTGAGAACAGAGAAAACCTAATTTCCTTCACTGTGTGATTTTTCCCGCTGCTCTCCACGCCAAAACACAAGTTAATCACAGTACAATTTCACTGTCATGTAACAACTACATCCAGTAGGAAGCACACAAAAAGGTAACTAACAATTCTCACACTACATAAATAATCTGTTAAAGACAGATGAACCAGAAAACTGACTGATACATTCTTTTAAACATGAAAAAGTAATCCTTGCAAAACTAAGAATTAGCTAGAAAAGGGAGATGAAGCCAGGCTTGAAAACATATGCTGCTTCCTTGTTTTCCTCTCTCCCTCTCTCCAAAACACACAACCAAAATCAAAAAGGAGAGGATCCAGAGCTGGAAAAGATTATTTCACCATCACCGTTCATTTTGGGAAGGAAGAGTAAGAGAGGATGTAAGATGCTGAAACAGGTGAAGACAACTGTATAAAAAGGACTGCAGCTTCCAGAGTCTTCCTCTGTATTATCTGTGATGTAAACACAGAATTACTATGGAAAATAGCTCAGATTACTCTATGGCACTCAAAGGATGAGGTGTGCGAACATGGAACCAAAGGGGATATAGTTAGCACTTTTAATTAAATTGCAGCAGACATAACAAAATAAAACGCTCCTAAACTCTCCTATGCCACACAGCCTCAGAAACCCTCTTTATAGAGCTCTACCACAGAATTAAGTGAACTCCATGTGACTTTGCACACAGAAGGTAGAGGTGATCAGCGAGATACATTATTTTGCAGTTTTACAATGGTATCCATCAACTGTTTCAGAAAGCAGGTGAAATGAGTCATCTACATTAGTTTCAACATTATTGTCCGTTTCATCTATAATTGTAGAGACCATTGTTTCAAAGCAATCTCTGAAAAGACCTAGGACCTTTGTTATAGAGGTACACGTGGGTTTGGGGGCAATGTTTTGGGTTTGTGCTGGAAACAGGGCTGATAACAGAGGGATGTTTTAGTCACTGCTGAGCAGGGCTTACCCAGAGCCAAGGCCTTTTCTACCTCTCACCCCACTCTACCAGCGAGGAGGCTGGGGGTACACCAGGAGTTCAGAAGGGACACAACCGCGACAGCTGACCCCAATTGACCCAAGGGATATTACGTACTGTATGATGTCATGCTCAGCATGTAAAGCTGGGAGAAGAAGAAGGAAGGGAGGGACATTCGGAGTGATGGTGTTTGTCTTCCCAAGTTCCCGTTACTTGTGACGGAGCCTGGCTTTCCTGGGGATGGCTGAACACCGGCCTACCCATGGGAAGTGAGGAAAGAATGACTTGTTTTGCTTTTGTTTTTAAACTGTTTCAACTCGCAAGTTTTCTTAATTCTACTCTTCTGATTCTCTCCCAAATCCCATCGGGGGGCAAGGAGAGAGTAAGCAGCTGTGTGGTGCTTAGTTACCACGACAATAACTTGAAAAATGTTAGTTTTCATTGGGTGAGTGAGCTATTTCAACTCATTGCAGAGCTGCATGATCACGAGCTGCAGTACGTCATGTATCACAGGTTTTGGGAAAGAAGAGCTGAAACAGAACTGTTCATTGCAGTGGAAACCCACAGGTGCACTGGAATAAATATATTGTAAAACCATAAGAACTTTACCTACTAAGTTTCATCAGCATTAGCATTTTTCTTAACGAAGTAAGGACAATAACGTTTCCTTATCAGGTAAGAGGGGAAGACTGCAGCTGTGTTTTTCGTCTTCATATTCACAATATGTCTAGTGTTCTATACACATCTTCTTTCTCATGTCCGGTATTAAAATTCTTATGGGCTGTGTAAGTCCTGATTGTAGAGGGCTACAGCCTCTGCATATAAACACAGCAACAGCTACCCAAATAAAGAGGCAGGTAGCACAACATTTTGAAAACAGCATAAACAAACATCACTCAGATTTTTGTATGTCTTGCCGCTTAAAGAAAATAAGTATTGTATATATCCTATGCAGACAGATGAGTTAACTACTACTCAGAACAAAGACTACTTGGCAAGAAAAACTTAGAATGTTGTTAAATATGCATCAGCTGTCCAAATTATGCCACTATAAATGTCTGTGCCCTCCTGCTACAAAATCGCAGCGTGTCCTTACCAGATGAAAGGGAACAAAGTAACACTAAATTAAGAAAGCAAATGTTGACGTCTTTAACTTAAATTTTAAAACATTTTTAGAAAATATGGATCAGGTCCTTCATCTAGTTTTACCACGTGGCTAAGGATAGGATCGGGAAGAAAAGAAATACTTTAGCTAGTACTACTGCTACTGCTGGGGAAATAGGGTGTGTTATTTATAACAGGCTGGAAAATAGCAGTCAACACAGAAAAAAGAACTGTGTGTCAAGGGAGGTCATATCTTGTCCTCATGAGAGGACAAAACACTGCAACCACGAAATTAAGGCAGACCCTCTAGAAGAGTCTGATCAAAGGATATGCGATAATTATTCAGATCAGAATAAATATAATTTACAAAAAAAAAACCAAAACAGTTTTATCAAGTGAATACAGCATATAGATCAGCATACAAAAAGGTTCTTACCAACCATCTCTCGTGAAAATACAACATGCTGGACTAAGAAAGGGACTGTAAAGCTCTAGAGACAAAACGAAAGGGAAGAGAAAAAAAGGCAGCTTCTCTGCATCTGTAATTGATTTTCCAAATATTTTTGCCAGCAATCATAACTGCCATCTACGTAAACCATGACAAGGTAAAAGAAGATAATAATCAATTATAAATTCCATAAAATAGGGATTATAATCAGCATAATTCTTTATAGAAGTGAGACTTCATATTTATATTCCCTCTGTCTTTGCAATCCAACATTATGAAGCACTCTGTGTGTGAGGTTTCTGAAAGTACATGCAACTCCACTAGAAAGAGTTAGGAAACTACACATTGAATTACGTTTCAAATTTAAGGTAGGGAGGAAGGTAAGCCTTGCAAAATGATAGAATGTAATAGTTTGAAATAATATATAATTCCTCCAGTTCTTCTAGAATAGCTAATGGAGACAACCGGACAGCCCTCCCTCCCCGCATTTTCTATGTGATGGGATACACTAGTTTCTCAGTATATTCAAAGAGGTAAAGCGTGAAAAACCAGAACAGACAGGAATTCTCAATAGAATGTACTGGGGAGAGACTAAATACATCTGGTCCTCCTTCCTCTCTCTCAATTTTCTCAAATATTCACATCATTTAAGGGGCTCATGACTTCTCATGCCAAAAAATGCCGCAAAGACCATTGGACGGCAGAAGCAGCTTCACATCTTCCCTCAAATCTGAGGCAAAGAGCTGAACTGTGGCTCATTTGGCCAGAGAAGTGTAACAAAAACACATCTATGTGAAAGCATCCTAAACATACTGGACATTTATTTATCCAACACAGTGCAAATATTTAGGTAACAGGATATTAATCTGATATGTTGTCATCTAAAGAAAAAAACACTGCCGGTCCAACAAACAAAAAACATTTAAAGTTTACAATTGGGCCCCTCTTTGTTGGATGTTCTTTTACTTTTTAATCCTTTTAACATTATTTTTATGGAATTCCCTTTGGGAATAGACTACTTCACCGGAATTATCAGCAACAAATGTACAGAAGAAAAGCACAAATCCACAATACAGTCTCAGCTCTAATATTACCACTATCACTTCTGCCACAAGGGTAACTCTTTGATGACCAACATGGCATACTGCCCACTACATGACTCATATTTTCGTATCATTTACATGATTTTCTCCAAGCTCTGTTGTAAGTCTGGGCTAATGGGATTAAGTACCACACAAAAGCTAAGGAAAAATTTAAATCCTTATCAGTGATTTTGTAAGCCGTCTCTCGATGACCAATTTAAAAGCAATAGCTGCTGAAATACAAGAGTCATCACAGAAAATTGATCTCCCTTTATAATAAGAGAAAGCAGGTGAACAACAAGAGTTCAAACATTAGAGTAAAAGAAAAACTAATTTGGTATTAGGGTGCATTTCCTTCTCTCCTTTGTAGTCTCTGTCATTATCGATGAAGCACAGTAAGCACACATCGCTTTTCACTCTGGGTAAAGAAACTCAAATTCCAGGGCTAAGCTGACTGAACAGACATGAAATATCAGTCTGATAATATAGCAAATACTGCACACTTTCCTTCCAAATCCTGATTGGATAGGCATGCTGGTCATATATAAGAGAGAAACACAACATCCATTACAAGAGAAAAGTCTTCTAGGGACGCCTTCATTTAGTGTTAAGGACAATGTGGTGAGACTTTAGCGCACAGAGCTGTCATACAGGAGGGCAGAAGTTTCCGGATCCGAAGAGCTACAAGGAGCTCGTAGACATAGGATCCCTTCTGGAAGCACCAGAAGGCTTGTCTCAGCTTCTAAAGGGATGGGTGGCATCCAGATATTGTTTTTCAACTATCCTTTTAGACAGTAAGGACATTTCTTTTTCATTATCATCCAAAGGAAAAGAGCACAATTTCCTGCCTATTTTGAAAAATCAGAGTTCACCTAAAGAACAAAGGAGGGTGGAGGTCCCAACACTACCGAGTCCTTCTGGACGTACCTTAGTGTTTGGAAATAGGAAACGTTCATAGTATGTCGACTCAGAACACCCAGATCACCCTCAAATAAATATGCCTGACAGATAAATAAAGAAAAAAGTCCCCATGTGCAGAAAAGGCAGGCCAAACTGCAGCCATATCCCCAGCGAAGGCAGCGTTCCTCTTGGCTGAGCTATGCCCAAGTAGCTCAGTACATCAGCACCCTTTGCAAGGCAAAGGCACGGAGGATTTAACGGGCATTGTTAATACCTTGTCATGTGATATTATCCAGTATCAGACTGTGCACCTTCAGACAGAAAGAAGTCTAGGCCATGAGCCTTTTTCAGGGACTAAAGCAGGAAAAGGATCAGATTAGCAGCTAGATCGGACTGAGAAGTCAACCAGAAGTACATACCCTGGTTGTCACACAGCTGGTATGTAAACAGGTAACAGTGACTAGCATGGCTTTACATAAATGACTACCTACGCATCTAATTATGCTCAAGAAAGCAGAACTAAGTCATTCTGTAAACATCCCACAATACTCTCTGTTTTTATTTTCTCTTCCAAAACTGGACATTGACTTGAAAAGATTTCATAACATTCTCCCATTCAGCAAATGGGCAAGAATATTATAATTGCACAGCCAGCTTGTTCCACAATGCCCGTTTTGGTCAAATTTCTTCTGCACATGAAAAAGTCCAGCAGCAAAGTTCTGAATTACTGCACCCTGTGAAACCAGAAGAGTTTCTAAATGCACCTTGCGCAACTCTCTGTGCAATGCTGTCACTCTGGCATCCACCCCAATAGTTACTCCACATTCTTCATTTGAGCAACATGCAAACGTCTGGAAACTTCCCAAAGTAAAGAACCAACAAAGCTGTCAATAGACATGAGCCTCCCGCTCCTACGTAATCAGACTCTTACTTTGTCCTCCCAGTGTACCGTATCAGGGACTCCTCTGAGAAAACACAACAAAACAAAATCAAATCTCAGCTCTTCCCAAAGCGTTCAGCATTTATGGAAACTGAATGCATGTTTCCCCACCTCTTACTGCAAGGGAGTAAAAAGGACCTGCTAGCTTATTCTATTTGCCCTGTTTTGTTCATGTCCTAGATAACGGAGGAACTAAGGTGAACTTCTGCTCTTATTCCGAAAGAGCAGTTTGTCCAGTTTTCTCCATGAATTCCACCATCTAGATCAAAGTCCTAAAATTTCCCATCTTGTGTCCCGAAGCCTCCTCCTTAGCAATCGACAGACCGCTGGTTTTCACCAGATCACATAATATAGTGTAGGACAGGCAGATGGAATGGAGGCTTCTTAAAGTCCCAAATATCCTCTGTGTCCAGTAGGAAGTCAGTCCAGTGCTGGTTTTGAGAGAGGAGCTCCTGGTAATTCTTAGATAACCAGGTTGCTGAGTTAAGGTCTATTTAAAACTTTTTTAGATGAGGAATTTAGATGTAGAATTCGTACAATTCAGATAAAGTAACAGAGTCTGAATGAGTTACACTCATCTCTGGTTTGGAGCAATCCTTGGATGTTTCCATTTTCGGAGCTAGGCTGTGGCAAGAATGGCAGATAGCATGGAAGAGGTTATTTGCCTTCCCAAGCACCAAAGCTACGGTATTTTTGTGGCTGAGGAACGGCTGCCCAGAGAAGCTTTATTCAAGCAAGAGCCTTCCTCCCAGGCATCATTGGTTTGCGTGCATTCCCTGGACTTTCCCATTTGCAGAGCTGGACCCTGGCAGGAATCCAGATGTCATGGGAGACTTTATGTGCCTTCCAAAGTATTAGACTCCAAGTGTTGTTGAGGATTTGGAAGGGCTCTACAGATAAGCTCTAGCCTGTAGGACCATTTTATGTTTGCAATGAGGTGGAGGACATTTTGAGAATGTAATAAGATGTGGGAAAAATGCGGAGAGTTATACAAAGGAGCAAGCTTGTGGAGCAGGATATAGACACTTGTGTAACGGAGATATATAGATAAAAATCAAGGGTTACGGTTAGGGTTAGGGGTTAGGGTTA
>NW_009619224.1:1699-15509 GCF_000690535.1 Cariama cristata | reverse complement strand
CCTCCTGCAAAAGCCTTCCCTCGGCGCGCGCCCAACGGTCGGTCCCGCCCCGCGCGCTCCAACGGTTGTGCGGGCTCCGCCATGATGCGGGCTCGGAGGCACCCAGCGCTTGTGGGATGGGGCCGCTGGGGGAAAGCGGGGCCGGGCTGCTCAGGGACCTTTTGCGGCGAGTGGAGGCAGTCCTGTTGGGGGCTGGCAGTCTGTTTGATGCCCTACAAGAAAAATCCCTTTTCACAGCCTTTGCTCTTCGCCGGACACGCGTGCGATGGAACAGGAGTTTCAACAGGGGGAGGTTAAACAGGGATAACTGCCGTGGTAAACCTCTATTTTAGGCCGTCAGGGACTTCCCTGGGTATGTTAGCCGCCTGTGCGGAAAAAGGCAGTCATCTGAAGCAGCAGAAATACAAGAAAACCAGGGACAATAAAGCTACATGCTGTAAAAGCACATACAGCCTTTAACTACTCAAATGTCAACAGTAAGCGTTCACAGAAGTGTGTTTCATGAGGAAGAAATTGAACTGTCTTTCAAAGACCCAGAAACAGTTACTAGGTTTTGCCACTTTCTCTTGTAGCTTGTTTACTGTGCCTGTGTAAGTTTACCAGTAAAAGGGAAGCCTGTGTTTGTAACACAAACTTCAGTAGACCTGTTTAGTTGTACTACACCAAAGTCTTGAAGTGTGAGCATAGCTACAATGCCATTTAGTAACACAATTCGTGAAGTGAAACAAGACACATGAGTTCAAGTGCCATTTCCTCACTATAGTTAGGTTTTGCTTGAACAGTTACAGCTGTAATTTGTTATTTTTTACACTTCCAACCAGTGTAACTGCCAGCAGAAGTCTGCAAGTTTAAGCCTAGTCCTGAAGAGTTGGTCCTCAGAGATGTTTCTTGTGCCCCTGAGCTGTTCCCCATCTCCTACTGCCCCCAGCACCTTTTAAGAACCGGGTTAACCATCCGCATGAGCAGCATTTGTCCTTTAACTGAAGGCACGGATGAGCCTGTGCAGGACAAGATGAAGTAAGGCAGACAATGAGATTCCTCTAACGACCACGTCTTCAGGTCAGAAGCACACTTAGTACTCACTGAGCAACCTCTGCTCTCGCACAACTTCCTTCAACCATTTCTACTCCCTCCCAGCACTGAGTCTCAGCAGCTGCTTCACCTTCCAGTGCAGCCACTTGGTACTTCAGCACAGCTCATAAAAGCCAGTCTCTAACAGCTTCTGGGAAGGCAAGAGGCACTGTTGTTGATACTTCTGACAGCTATTTGAACATCATCAACCATTGAACATTCTGTTCTCTCTTCCTTCTCTCTGTTCCCAGTCTGTTTCAAGCTCTTTCAGCAGCACTGCAATGATTTAAATTCAAACCATAGACAAGTAATTTTAAGATAGAAATTAAAAGCACTACCATCATATCAGTATCCATCTTCATCTAGGTACATTTATTGAAAAACATGCACTTTGCAAGGCTTGCTCCCCATCGTTTCACAACCCTTCTGCCAGAGATTACCACAACCTTTGCTGAGCTACTTCAATGAGCACTTGCTCCCCAGGCATTTTGGTCAAAGGAATTGGGTTAGTTCAGATGTTTTAAATAATAAATTTTTGTTAGCTCTATCTGTGAGAGCAAGAAAGCATTCACATAAATGGCTCAGCTAACAAATATGAAAGTGGTCAGGAAAGATCATCTAGCAGCAGTGACCTGTTCTACAAGTACAGCCAGCTCAGCAAGTGGGTGTTTGTCTGTAGTTTCATGTTCCAAAGATTTTCTGGGAATTACATCAATAACTACTAAAATATTTCATGTAGACAAGTCCTCAGAGTATGTTCTTTAACAGAAGAGCATTCCTGTCCCTAATTTTAGATAATATAACAAAATGGAACTCATAGCTCAACTGGAGTTCTAGACACTGGTATAATAAAAATAACAGTTTTCTGCTTAGAGTTATCAACCAAAATAAATATTCCTGGAAAACTGGATTTGAAGTTTTTCTTATGAAGCTGGAATTAATTTTTCAAGTTATATTTAAAAACTACGGAAATATCCTCTGGCAATCTCTGACACAGCTAAGTGTTACAGGGTTTCTATCTCTATCCCAAATATCAAGCTTATTTTTTGTGACACTGTGGTAGTGTACATAGAGCTGTGTTCTCCGAATGCAGCTAAGGGAAGACTTTCTACACATCTCCGCAAGTGGATTTTAAATGCTGTCTTAAGTGAAAGCAAATGATTATTGAAATAGAGTGTTTGAATAGCACACATTTAGCTTCTCAGAGAAGGGAGGAAAAAAAATAGTGGCTAGGTCTTCCTGGAAAGTGGGAAAGCAGGAGAAGAAGGTAAGAGCATTACATGCATTAGCTGGGATGAGCAGCTACTGCTATGCAGTTCTCAGAAGGCAGCAACTGTCCAACAACAGGAGTCTGGAGAGCTCTGCATCTGTACAATCCAGATCTTGATTGCTCTTCCCTATGCACAGCAGCATAAAGCTACTTATGGTGTCGCTCCAGTTTACCACATGGCCAACACGAGGGAAGTTTCAGCTTTAGGGGGTAGGAAGAAAGGAGCAAGTATCTCAGCAGGTATGAGATCTTAGGCTATACCTCAGCAACAAATGCAAAAAAGAAGGGAAGAAGATTGTATGTTAGTTGGAGTGAGCAGCTACTTGAGTGCTGTGCCCCAGACTGATATCCCACATGCTAGTTCACTCTGTTAACAGTATTTTGCAAACTCCTGAACTTATCCTCCACCCAACTGTGCTTTGAGCTATATGACTGCATAATAAATGATCTAGTCCCATCTCAAAGAGTTTACAATGTAAGGTCTTCATCCTGCAAGCGCACACATGCCTTATTTTACTAATGCAAATAATCCTTTTAACTTCAAAGGGATTACTAAGAGTGGTAAAACTAAGCATGTAGGTAAGTGTTTGCAGGATCACAGCCTAAATATGAGATGAGACAAGAGGAAAAAAAGATTGGTAAGCACAAATTGACATAATGACAAAGTGATAAGCATTACGTCAAAAGCCTAAAGGATGAAAGGAATGTGTAAAATAGGACATATTTAAGCATATTTTCTGCCTTTTCAAAGGCATTTGTTAAATAAGAAGTTTTTATATCCCCTCCTCCCCCAAGTCTTCTATCCATCTATAAAAATGAAAATCTTAGATTACTGAGACGTTTATATGAATTGCCATTTGGCTATCTACTCTTCTATTCTGCATCTCTTACCCTGGTATAGTCATTGGTATCAAAATCCTCTTAGCCAATTTCCAGTGAATATTTCTTTGCTTTTGGTATGGGCATAATACTTACTATGCTATTTGGGTTGAAAGGAGCATTAACATTTAAAACTGAAACAATGACTTAGGAGAATAACATTACCTCTATAATTTTTTTTTTTTTTTCCTGATTGTGCATTGCTTTCTCCCTAAAAGAATAAACATGAGTTTCAGAAAAGCTGTAATTCAAAGACCTACCCTGGATCAGGTGAGGTTTCTGATAGGGAAGTCTAGTGCCACAATTGAGGATATTATTGCCTGTAGCTAATTGCTTCACCCTTTTGCTAGAGATTACAAAGTCTATAAAGGGCAGAAAAAATGAGATCTATCCAGTCTAGCATCTTAGTTGAAACACACCTTCTTCCCTGGCATAACCTAAAACAGGGGATGGTGAAGTGAAACCACAAACCACTGCTGCAATGGAAGCCATAATAACGAGCTGAGTTGTAAGACAGACAGCTAGGAGAGGTTAAATCTGCTAAAGCTTGTGTGTAAGAGCCCTAAAACCTCTGTAGTACATATTTCTTGTATGGCTGGCTGGCTTGTGGTAGACCCAAAGCTACAATCTTTATGCTCCCAATGCTATGGCCACACTTGCACCGCCAATATATTTTTTTTTAATAGTTTGCTTTTTAAAAACAAGTCTAACTCCTATTTTTTATAAATCTACAAAACATAATATTAAACAATTTCCTGCAAACTAGTTTAACAATTGAAATGAAATATTTCTGAAAATTAGCATTGCAATCACTGTTTTAAAATTATATATATATAAAAATGGGTAACACCTTTCAAAAATTATGCAGGAGCCTTAAAGGCAAATGCTCATCTCATTCTATCCTCCCCCACCAAGCCCATGTGAATAAATGGATATTATCCTCATGTTCTGTCATATCATCAGAGAAAGAATACTTGAGACAAGAACCCACAATCAGAGTATGTTTAAAAAATGTCAGACTTCCACATTTTTCAAATTTAAAAATATGAGGATGAATACATGAACTGATCTCAATTTCTGCAGTGAAGAAAAGAGACAGCTTCTCTGTAATTACAGAAGCTAAACTTTGCAACACTTCAAATAAATATAAATCAACACTTTGAATTGCTCTGGGAAGTACGCTGTAGCAAGCCAGCATGGCAACAGCAGTATTGCCATGACAGCAAACTTTTATCAGCCGTGCAGATACTATCTGAATTTTGTGAATGGTTGTTAAACATTATCCCATATAGAGCACACCATTGTAACTCAGTCTGCAGGTTGGAAAGGCCTGAATGATTTTGGTAAAGTTTCATAAAGAAGAAAAAAGAGAAAGAGAGAAGGAGAGAGATTGCAGGGCTTGTATCTACTAGAACATTAACCAGAGTGACAAGTCACTTTTTAAAACAAACCCCATTCTGTAGAAGGAAAGACGTTGTTGTAGACAACCAGCTGCTATTCTGAGCCCCTCAGTCACCTGCTAAGGCCTTATGGTCACCTTCAGTCCTCTTCGGAGAAACCTTGCAAGAGCAGGTATTCATTATGTGCTTTGAATATAAATCAAAGAAATAGTGTAAATGCAAAACATCATCCCTGAGTAAATTAGGTTATACGTCTAGTTTATATTCATTATACAGGGAATTCACACTGTTCTCGTAACTTCTCGGTTTTTGTGGTTAAAAGGGCACTGTTTTAATACCTTCTGCATTCAGAAACATCTGAAACTACAGGCTAGTATGTTGTATGTGAAGGCAGTTTTATCTTTTAAGCTCCTTACAATCTGCTTTCTATGCCAAGTCTGAAAACTTGTGAGAAGCTCCTTAAATAGAAGGTGTTTTTAGGGAAGTAGTAACTATTTCATGGGAAACTGTTTAAAGTCAGAGAAGACCACAATTTCAAGCTTGTTGTTTGATCTTGTGCTAGAATATTGGAAGAAGGGCAAATGCAAGTTTTTCAGCTGGCACTTATTTTGTGAAGGTCTGCTTCTTTCTTGCATTTTCTTTGCAAATTTTTCACAGCAGCAGAAGGAAAAATGTACTACATTGGTATATGTTTTTCATTCCTTTTGTATTGAGTACAATCACCTCATTCACTATTGCATTAGCTCTTACGACTTTAAGTCCTGTCTTGAACACAATCTGTAAAACATGCATATTCATGCCTAAGATTAGGCATGCTGGATCTACCAGTGGTGCAGCTTCACTCTGAGTATCTGCTTAAGTGTTAGGAAACTTATTTGCTTAGTTTCTGCTATCTATATGGAGCATACACAGTTTCAACAAGTTGAGATTACAAAAAAGCTAGTCACCAGTGAAACAGGTGATCTAATAATAACCTCTACCTTGTGGGCTACTAACATCTAAAGTGGTAAATACTAATCCTTGTCTTCATAGTAAGTTCCAGACTACATAACAAAATAATAGCAGTAGAAAATTATACACATTAAAAATCCATCATATCCTAGAAATAGTTTTTAACAAACCTTAAACATTATGGTATAAATAAGGCATAAACAATCATACCTTGCCCAGCTAGGCCCAATTTTTTAACAACTGGCCTTCCTTATTCTTTCTCAAAATGATCAAGACTTTCTCTTCCAACTGTGTTAAAAGGCCACTTGCAGGAAAATCCTCAGCAGCCAATGAAAACACTGAAAGCAGATTTAAACTTCTGCAGCTGTTAAGCTCCCTCCTGACAACTTATTACCATAAAGCCCCAGCCTTGGAGAAGTGAGGGTATTTGTTAGTGTGTGTCATTCTTCTACCCCCAGCTCACATCTGGGACTAACAACCTTAGTGTAATCTGAAAATCTCTTAGTGTAAGAGTCCTAAAGCAGCTGAAAGAAGACATTGGCTAAGTTTTGGGGGGGGATGGGGATTAATGCACTATTATATTATATTGCATACCCTGTAATGATATCCTTCTCTCTAATGAGCAAGACTGTTCCCAAAGAGAAAGGAGAGGGTGCTGCTTCTTGTAAAAACAAAAGAACCGACACAATATTCTGGTGAGTGACCTTCTTTGTAGAGACAGAGCAGGTTGTCTCTCAGCTGGAAACAAGGAGAATGCTATAGTTGCAGCATTTTTTAAAATAATAGCAGCTATGTGTAGGTTAATATAAAGAACTGTCTTATGTGCCCTTAGGCTTGATTTTGTATTTAGAGTAGTGGGTAGTGGTGACCTTGTCTTCGACGCAGTTCTGCCTTTGCAAAGGTGAGCCATATGTATGACCTCTTTCTTGTCTTATAACTGGGCCTGCCCTAAGCACGTAGGATAGTTGATCTATACATGTGTAGGCTGGATTTATTATGTAAGTGCTGCTTTCTGCCCAGATCTGGAAAGTACTGGGGAAGAGGATGATGAGGAGCGTGCTGTTGCCCTAGTCTTGCTCAGACTATTCAGACCTGGACTGCAAAGAAGATAACTTGTTCTGAAGGCAGCAGCTTGCTTTCAGGCTTCATTTTCTTGGGCGTTATCTTGCATCATGTCAGTGAACATTTCCTTGTTGTAGGAGATGCCTGCAGAAAAGAGAATGGCTGAGACTCACCTGTGCTTGTTAGGTGTTATGCAGCCTACATGGCCTAAATAAAGCAATGGTGGTCCAAACTTCTTGTTGTCTTCTATGAATGTGTAATACTACTATATTGTGTATAGCATTGTGTATAATATTTTCATGTACTATATGAATGTATAATACTACTATTATAGCAGTACTGTACTATTACTGTAATACTACCATAATAAGAAGGGAAGCAGAATTAAGTTTATCACAGGTAAAGAAGTGTTTTCTTCTGCAATTTTAACGTTTTTTGAAGTACGTTCTGTCTACACAATGGTACATGAAATATGTAACACACATCCCAATCTTATGTTATATTTAACATGCAGCAAGTAGTTCTATGGGAGTAAATGAGGTTTTTCAAGATTGTGCTGCAGCACTACCTAAGCAGCCCCTGACCTTCCCAATCCTTCAGTCCCATCTCTGCAGTACCATCTCCTTCACTATGGCTTGGTTGTTTGGGTAGTCACGCAGTGCATCAGGCTGTGAAACCGATATGGCTAAAAAAATAACCTAGCAACAACAATGTAAAAGCAGTTTCTTAGCCTATTTGGTTTCCCAACAGGGACAACAGATGGAGTACCATGGGGACACAGACAAGCAACCGGAGACAGGACACTGTGTCAGCTGCCGGATCGCCTGAAAAATCCATGACATAATAGCCTGATGCTGCTTATAGTGAATAAAGTTCAGTACTTGAATATATCTTTGGAGGATCAGGGCCAAAGGAGTGTATGTTTTCTTGTAAAAGCTATTTTTTTTTGTATGCATTTTTCCATACCACATGACAGATCCTACATTAAAGTGACGTCCTGATTGATTTGGATACATTTACATGAATAATATTAGCTGGTCTTACAAAAACACTTATTCAGCATTTTTTGCAGAAATATTCAGATATTTGATATTAGCTTTATTTTTCCATAGATTCCAGTGGAAATTAATATATGCCTTGGAGCAAATTTATACTAGAGAACCCTAGAGAATTTTCTTTCCTTTAAAAGAAGGCAGCGCTGCTTAGCACCTTGTGTGGGAGAGTGGTAGGGTAAGGACTGAATCTTCAGTACAAATATTCTCTGAAAAGCATTCATATTCTATGAAAAGCATGCAATACCCTACAGTGAAGCATGTTGGTCTGCTGGTACAGTAAGGTAGGAAAAAACATTTCAAGTCCTCCAAGACATAGCTGAAACACCGTGGACCTTGTAGATGGTGTTAAATCAAATGAGGCTGTTATGTGCTCATCTTTTTAACAGTGTATCTATTTGGACACTTAAATCTAAAATAATGAGAACAAAACTTGAGCAGCTCTGTTGCCCATCTATTGATAGACATTTATACAACAGAAAGCTCAAATATCCCTCCTACACACCCTTTATCTCTAAAGTTCTCCCATAGGTGTAGTTTTTATAAGCTTTCTGATCTACTTTTGTCAAATAAGCTGTATGAACAAAGAGCTGATTTTTGAACTGGTTTAAGTTAACTTTTCTCATTTGGACAGAAATGAGTTAGGGAGCACTTACAGAAATGGCTTTCTTGGAAGATTAGGGTAGCAGGAAAGTATTAACAGTCCAGCAAAGGGACATTGCTAGGAAGCTGAGGGTAATAATGTCTTGTAATCCCCAGGATGGATCTGGGAGAGCTTTGCTGCTTTGTGCTTTAAGAATACCACTGAACAATAACCAGTACAGATTCTGCAGGTGGTCTATGGTAGCTTTATTTGTAACCACAGCACCTCCCATCTCTGTTCTGACTGAGACTAAATGTTACCCCTGGCTAATGCCATGGTGATTAATACTATTGAATTAAAATGTTCTCAGTAGTTAATACTAAGAAATAGCTACGAGACATGTTAATAATCTGTTTTGTCATATCTTAACAACAAATCACTGTTCTATACTAACTCCACAATAGTTAAGATTGAGATTGGTGTCAGTGCTTTCAAAAACATCTGCTGACTTAATCTGAAAATTGTGCTGTTTCACAGGGTCAGTATGAAAAATGCTAATTTATTTCAGCATGAAGTTTTTTAAATATAGTTTGTTCTATGCACTCTTGTATTCACAAAAGCATCCAGTTCTGATCATGCCTATCATCTGGATGCTCCCTGGAGGAATACTAGTTCTTTAGGTTTATCTTAGTTCCGACATTGTGTTCCCCCAGGCAGGAAGGAAAGATGAGTAAAAGATGTGTAAAAAATAAGAATGCCGTGGGAAAAAACAGTATTGGTAAAGGGACAGAAGAGTCTAAGAGCTGATAGTTACAAGAGAAAAGAAGCAGAAACGGAAGAAACATGAAGAAAAATTCAGCCTTCTGAACAGAGCCTCTTTTCAGACCTTCCAAAGGGATAAAGTTTTAAAGTGAAGATGGAAGAGTCACAGGAAGTAAGATTGAAAGACAAATCACTTACGGAAAAGGAAGGGTATCACCTTCTTTTGGCTTAAAGCCCCCATCAAACGTTTAATGTGCAAGCTTGCACGTCTTCACCAGCATATTGGTATAAAATTGTAAGTCTCAGACCTATTTCTTACCCATTGTTGCCCCTTTGTCCTAATGTTCTAAAATACATATGGCTTATGGCTACACAGCCCTGCCTGTCCTCAGCAGTCTTCCTCAGCAGTCTTCCTCTGTGCTGCATGCACGCACAGGCTTGCAAAGGCTGTGTATGTACTCCCACACACCAACATTTACTTTCAATTAAAAATAATTTGCAAGTTACCAATGTTGAGAAATCAGCCCTAAACCACGAAGGAGAGAGAAGCAGAGCTATATGTCATTGGAGGAAAAAGAAGAATGCAGAAGGAATTAAGAGAGAAGGCTGCAGGTGAAACTGTGGTCAGAGAGAGCACAAAGTGGCCATATGTTCTAGGTACAATGTCACAGATCTCCTGGGAGATGAGCCCAGATGCTAAGTGGAATGCAACCGTGACTTTGTCATTGAGGCAGGTGAGAATAATAAAGAAGAAACAGGAAGAGAAAAATTCCTAATGTTAAATACCACATAAATCTAATTACCCTGAGTCAAGATCAGAACTAAGCATTAGCCTAAATTCTGACCGTGCTGTTGTTCAGTGAATGCAACTTTCTGAGTTTCATCATATTTTCTTTCAAGAGACCTGTGATGCAATACACCCCAGACTGCACTGATGCTGCTTTTATTTCCTCTTACTTCCTGCCCATTTCTCAGTGTGGCGTGTACCATACATGGTTATCAGCACTGGACTGATGCACTATGTTTTTTATTTCTTCCATCAGCTTTCATTTTGACCCAAATAGACCTGCTGCTATTGCCAGCAGCTCCATAAACCAAGTCTGTGCTGGAATATTAACAAGGGCTTCTAATTTTGAAGAGGAGATAAGCAAGGGTTTCTTTATCACTTATTACAGTGTTCTTGTACCTTCAATATTAAGACTCCCTCCCAGTGTGTATTCTATATTTCTGGGTAGGTCTCCACTGACAGAAAAATGGACATATTATTATGTGGCAAAAAAATTGCCACATGCTTAAATTTAGCTCTAGAAACTCACATTACAAGCCGCCATCCCCCTGCAAATTGCCCAAACCTCCAGCTCCTTCCCATCCCCATCAAAGAGTTTATTAGGAAGAACATCAGAGCAAAAGACTGTATTTTTGTTCGGTGTTTATCTGAAATGTGCTCAAGTGATGGCCTGCAAATTGAGTTTGTTACCTTCACCTCTTAGTGTGAAGGAGGAGTAGGGATAATGTATACATGCTACCAGATAAACTTCCTACAGGAATGATCTTCCTGAAACCTGTAAGCAGCCTCAGTATAGTCAAGAAGAAAAGCCAAGACCGTACCAAAAGTTGTGTATTCCACTATACTTCTCTAAGAACCAGAAGTCTTTATGGATCAAAGTCCTAATACAGGAAAACTACTGCAAGAACTCAATACCCAACAGTATTAAACAGTACCTGTTTTCTTAATTCAGCTGTGAAGAGGGTGATTCATTCAGACACTGTCAGTGAGGTGCACTGGCCAGGGCATATCTGGAGTCTGTGTCTGAATTTGAAGGAGTTGTGGAGAAACTGCAGAGGGTCCATCTGAGGGCCACCAAGACAGCTGGGACATCAAGGAGGAGTCGTTGGCCATTGGCCATCAGTGAGCAATGAGGGAACTGGGCTTGTTCAGTCTGGCAAAGAAGAGCTAAGCGGCAATCTATTAGCAGCCTACCATGCTTGAAGGGGAGTCACAAAGGTGACCGAGCAAAAGTCTTCTCTGTAGTAACAGACAATATGACAAGGGGCAATGGGCACAAATTTTGGTTAGGGAGGTTTGGACTCGCTAGGAGGACAGTGCAGCACTGGAGCAGGTTCATACCGTTGTTTCCCCAGTGAGACAGTGAAATCTCCATCCTCGGGGCTTTTCAAGACTCACACGGATAAAGCCATGGCTGACCTGATCTGGCACTGGCAAGAGTCCCAAGTCAGATGGGAGGTTAGACCAGATGATCTCCAGAGGTCCCTTCTAACCAATATTTTTACAACTCTGTAAACTGAAAGTAAAACAAAAAGTCAGGAGTGCTTCAAGACCAATTGAGTCATGGCAGAGTGAATTAAGCGACATCATCAAATTATTGCTTGGCTGATGTCGCTGACATTTGAGGTGAAGTAACTATATTCAAATTGCATAATTCAAAATCTTCAATGACAGTTTCAGTAAGAGTCCTAGTAATGTAACGTACATGGATTTTAAATCACATTACCCTTTCAACTATAGAGATGTAAATTGCTGTGGAGTACTACTGGATAACTTACATCATAGATGTCCAGGCCAAGTTTCATTTATACATGAACTGCATTATTTCTCAGTTTTATCATGTTGGCACTTCTTCTTAAAGCTAAATTCACTTTTAAATACAAGCACCAAACAGACTGAAAAATTGATCTCCTCTAAAAACAAGGCTTTCCAAAGAAATTCTCCAAAAGTGAATGGAAAGGAAAAAGCAGCCAAGAGGAAAAAAAAGGAAAACACTGATTAATGAGATTTGTTTGTTCTGGGGTCTGATCAAACAGGCCAGCACCACAGCCAATGATAAAAGAAGGCAAAGTGCTGTGCAGATTGTTATATTCATCTGCTTAAAATTCACATGATCTGAGTGCTAGAATAATTTGCTCCACACCACCTGGCAGACATAAGAAGGAAGAATATATAGTGGGGGGAGGGTGTGAGGAAATTTTCTGCATTTCTATAGCATGTAGAAATACTGTATTGGAGCTTGCAACTTAAATCACATGTAACTGTTCAATACATTAAATGCACAAGTAAACTGTAAACAGTTCAACAAATGCTAATTTTTAAAACATGTAAATCAAACTTACTACATTAGTATAATCCCACTTTTTGTAGTTTATATTTGGAATCAGAATGTAATACAAGCCATAAAATGCAATGCAGCAAGTCAGTACAAGTATTACTAACTGGACAGTATGAATTGTACAATGTTAGCCATGCCCAAACCAGAGAGGAGGATGGTTGTAGCTCTCAGCTAAACTTCTTAGCCTCACTTGTAAGCTGAGGTTTTAAAAACTTCTGCTCACAACAGTGAAAACCACCAGTGTTGGTCAAGAAGGGAGATACCACAGAAGCAAATATTCCTAGAAGAATCCAGCTGCTGTATGATAGAGATGTGTAGAATGAACTTGCATATCTCAAGGAAATATGAAAGACACTTTTCTAAATGTGTTTCTGTGTCGCCTCTACAGAGAGCATAGTATTCTCATACCTTTTACTGTCATATTTTGGTGTGCAAGCTATGCACTTTTTTCCAGTTTTGGTTAAGAACCAACCTTGCTGTCAGCCAAAATGATGGCTGTTTGACAAAGATATACAAAAACTGCCCTGGATGCAGCCAGCCACATCATAGGTTGTACACAAGTCAGCCATGACTTGTGTCCTTCGTCTGAACCTGAAGGACAGAAAGGTGTCTTGTTTACTCCCATAATTTATCCCTCAGCTATTTTTTTTTTACACTGTAAAAAAAATGTTATTTCTGTATTTTTAATTATAATGATTATGTGACTGCATACAAGTGTATTCCCGTAGAATAAATGTCACTTGTTGGAGTGAGCAGTTCCCAAAGTTTGTCCTTACCTTTTGCCACCAAAGAATTCTTGGAGAGCACAGAAGCTTATATTGCATATGAATATATACCTATTGCTCTCAGATTCATGCTGAAGAACCTGTAGCTAATAAGACAGAGAGCAGTAGCTGAGTAGATGTTTTCTCTAGTGTGAAATACCTGTGGTGGTGTGACCCTGACAGACATGCTCAGGAGGATTCAGCTGGGACCCTTTTGGATGTTCCTGGTCCGCCAACTTCTCCATTCTGTCTAGGAGGCTGCTCGTAGCCAATGGGAAGCCTCTGTATACCTCTACCACCCTCCACCCCATGTGTATTGTAACTGCTGTTTTGACTATGGCACAGACACACATCCCATCCTACTCTTTCTGCTCTTGGAAGTGTAACCACAGAAGAGTGAGGAGGGGACAAATCTCACATGACTAAAGCTAAGTCTCCTGAATCCCATAACAGGCAGCTTTAAGAATTTCCTCTTCCATAAGTACAAAAGTTTGGATCAATAAAATGTATAAATTCAATCACTGTATCACAGAATCACAGAATGGTCAGGGTTGGAAGGGATCTCTGGAGATCATCTCATCCAACCCCCCTGCCAAAGCAGGGTCACCTACAGCAAGTTGCACAGGAACGCGTCCAGGTGGGTTTTGAATATCTCCAGAGAAGGAGACTCCACAACCTCTCTGGGCAGCCTGTTCCAGTGCTCTGCCATCCTCAAAGTATAGAAGATTTTCCTCATGTTCAGATGGAACTTCCTGAGTTTCAGTTTGTGCCCATTGCCCCTTAACCTGTCGCTGGGCACCACTGAATCTGGCCTCATCCTCATGACAGCCACCCTTAAGGTATTTATAAGCATTCATGAGATAGCCTCTCAGTCTTCTCTTCTGCAGGCTG
>NW_009619224.1:0-1676 GCF_000690535.1 Cariama cristata | reverse complement strand
AGGGAGATGCTCCAGTCCCCTCATCATCTTCGTTGCCCTCCACTGGACTCTCTCCAGTAGTTCCGTGTCTTTCTTGAAGGGGAGCCCAGAACTGGACACACAACTCCAGATGTGGTCTCACCAGGGCAGAGTAGAGGGGGAGGATAACCTCCCTCGACGTGCTGGCCACAGTCTTCCTGATGGACCCCAAGATACCATTGGCCTTCTTGGCCACAAGGGCACATGGCTGGCTCATGGTCAACTTGTTGTCCACCAGGACTCCCAGGTCCTTTTCTGCCGAGCTGCTCTCTAGCAGGTCAACGCTCACCCTGTACTGGTGCATGGGGTTATTCCTCCTCAGGTGCAGGACCCTACACTTGCCCTTGTTGAACTTCATCAGATTCCTCTCTGCCCAGCTCTCCAGCCTGTCCAGGTCTTGCTGAATGGCAGTGCAGCCTGCTGGTGTATCAGCCTCTCCTCGCAGTTTTGTATCATCGGCGAACTTGCTGAGGGTACACTCCGTCCCTTCATCCAGGTCCTTGATGAGTAAGTTAAACAAGACCAGACCCAAAACTGACCCCTGGGGAGCACCGCTAGCTACAGGCCTCCATCCAGACTCTGCGCCACTGATCACAACCCTCTGGGCTCTGCCATTCAGCCAGTTCTCAATCCACCTCCCTGTCCACTCATCTAGCCCACACTTCCTGACCTTACCTGTGAGGATGTTGTGGGAGACAGTGTCAAAAGCCTTGCTAAAGTCAAGGTAGACAACATCCACTGCTCTCCCGTCATCTACACAGCCAGTCATGCCATCATAGAAAGCTATCAGGTTGGTCAAGCATGACTTAATATCAATACAAGCTTATTGGTTGAGATATATATGTGGCAGCTGATGCTGTCACATTACAATGCCTGAGAAAGAGTTAACCCTTATGCACATCTCAGTCTCAAGGGTGTTGCTCTAGACATCTTAGATGCCCAGAGTATTTCCGCTTCTCCAGGCTGCTGCAAAGGATATTCAATTACAGTAATATTGCTGTCCCAGTGCTATTACAGCGTTGCAAGGCAGTCATCAAGGCTGAGAAAGCATTCTCCTTCTAAGCCTCTGTTTTTAAATGACTTACAATGTTTCCAAAATATGACCTTTACATCTGGAATTTATTGTGCTTGCATTCTACCCAAAACTAATTTAATTAGGAAGTTCAAAGAAAACCTGTTTACCAAATTTTGAGTCATCTAAGTGGTAAAGAAATATTTTTCAATTGATAAATAATTCTTCGTATGCAGGAGAAAATTGCACAAAAATAGGAAAAAAAAATTTTCCGCTTTAGGCATGCCACATGCTGAAAAATAATCTCATTTAATGTACTGTGCTATGTTTTGGATTTAGTGTGAGAATAATGTTGATAACATACTGATGTTTTAGTTGTTGCTAAGTAGTGCTTATCTTAAATTAAGGATTTTTCAGTTTCCCATGCTCTGCCAGCAAGCAGGTGCACAAGAAGCTGGGGGGGGGACCACAGCCAGGACAGCTGATCTGAACTAGCCAAAGGGATATTCCATACCATAGAACGGCATGCCCAGCATATAAACTGGGGGGAGTTGGCTGGGAGGGACCGATCATAGCTCAGGGATTGCTGCTCAGGCATCGGTCAGCGGCTGGTGAAAAATTGCATTGTGCATCCCTTGTCTTTTCT
>NW_009619223.1:28432-34223 GCF_000690535.1 Cariama cristata | reverse complement strand
TATTCCGGGGGCCATTGGGGTCAGCTGTCCCAGCTGTGTCCCCTCCTAACCCCTTGTGTCCCCCAGCCTCCTCACTGGTGGGGTGGGGTGAGAGGCAAAAAAGGCCTTGACTCTGGGTAAGCCCTGCTCAGCAATAACTAAAACATTCCTGGGTTATCAACACTGTTTCCAGCACAAATCCAAAACACAGCCCCATGCTAGCTGCTGTGGAGAAAATTAACTCTACCCCAGCCAAAACCAGCACAGAACATAATCAAAAACATACTTTCCAGCTCAAGAGGTAATTTATTAAAATAAAGAAAAGAAGTCTGTTAGGTGTCTGTCACATTTAACAGTAGAAATCTGATGTGCTCCGTCATAATCATGGCCAGAGACCCCAGGATACTTCTGGTAATCATTTGGTCTTTGGTCTTTCCTAGTCAGTGTTCCCTCTAACCCTGTTCTGCAGGTTAATATTTAGAAAAACCCATTAGAAAATACTTTTTTTTTTTTTGTCAGGAGTCCCTTTAATATGCACAGAATAGATATGACATATTTTTGTGGTTGCGGTCATTAAGTTGGTTTTCTTTTTTATTTCAGAGACATCTCATTTCCTGTCTTCTGCTGATGTATCCAGGGGCAAAATGAAGTTCCAAGAGACCCCCACTTCATCACATTTCATCACAGGTCAGGTTTGTGCTCCTAAATTTTATGGGAGACAATATTAGTCATATAGGTCCTCGTGGCTGATTACTTAATATATTCATACTTAAGAATTGTACTTGAGCCAGTTCTGAACAACCGCTGACAGTTCGCTGCACCGTTATTTAGAGACATGAACTGTGTCTCCAAAATCCTGTCTTTACATTTCACGTCCAGTTTACTTTTTATTCATATAAAAGTAGGTAATCTGGCAAGTAGGTTACCAGACTGCTTGTAAAGTTTTTTCCACTTTTTTTCTGAATGCTCTGTGCAGGTTTCTGCTTCCTTCTCTTTCAGTTTGAGATACGATATTCATGTGCATTATTGTTATTTTAGTAGAAACTACATCTACTTGCTGAACACATGCAATTCAGATTGGTTTTGTTCAGCCTGATTTAGAACATAGGGACGTTTTTGCCTCATACTGCCAATGCAAATTGTTAAAAATAAGCCACCTGCTTCAAAAGGCTTTTATTTTCTTTAATGATACTTTTTTTTTTTCAGAAAAGAAGACTGTCTTTTAAAATCATTATATACTAGTTCACATACTTTTACCCATTCATATATAGCTTCTCCAATTAATATAGAGCTGGATATCAAAACTAATGAGAAGACTGTGGGTTTTAGTACTGTTTTCTTCTCTCTACTCTGAACTCTCTGGGTGCTAAAAGATAAACTCAAGCTAACCTCTATCTACTAATTAAAAAATTTATCACTCCCTGCTGTCCACTCCTTCTCTGCAGGAGGTTACAGTCTCCACAATAATAGAGCTGAAAGAACCCATAACGTCCACACCTCCATGTTTTGCGGGGGGAAGAAAACATGACCCCGTAGCACCTGTTGGCAGAGGGACAAAGAAGAAAGAGAGGAGATACAACTTTTAATCGTCATGGTGTGGCTCCCTGGACAGGTCTGTGGTGGTCCATCAGGAGCATCCAGAGCAGCACCAAGCCGCTCACAGAGGTGACAGGCAGACGCACGACTACAAGTTTCTCCTCTGCTATTTTGTAGGACATCGGCAGTTCCTCATTTATCCAGACTTGCTGTTCATTCCTTCAACTTCACCATTTATACTTTCCATTTCCAACATCCAAATAAACATTTGGTTATATTATTTCTGCAGGTAGATTTCTAAACATCCTCCTCCTCCTCACACTCCCCCCTTTGTTCAGGCAGCTGTATAAGGTTTCTCTAGTTGCTATTATTTTATTTTTCAGCTACAGATTCACTTCTGTATCAAGTGATATTTCAGCAAAATGTACAAGTATTTCGAAAGCATGATGAGAATACAAGTTCAGATAGAAAGAACTTTGGGGGGTTGTGTCCTATAAGCAGAAGAAATTGAAAGCAATCACTGCTTCTGAGCATGGAGCGTTTTCTGAAGGACTCCTGTCTTTGTAGGTAGGAACAACCTAGTATGTACCTGGTATACACCAAAGCAAAAGGTATAAAATGGGTTTTAACCTACTTAGTCTGGAAAAAGAAACAGAAGGAAATACTTATTGTAGGTACATGAAAGAGGTATTGACACGTTATAAATCTTTGTAGCACTCCATGTCCCCACCATTTTAGGCAGGACAGAGCATCTCTTTTCAATTATGAAAAGAATGCAAACCCCTGAGTGTGCCTACCTGTCCTTCCATTTGGGACACGGACTTATCACACAATTGAAGGAATTCGAAAAAGGAAACTCCAAGTAGTAGTTAACATTTTTAGAATTTGTTTACTTGAGAAAGCTGCATCCAACCACAAAGAAGTCTACTTCAACTAGAAACACCAAAATAAAGTGTATCTAAGGAATTTGCTGTTTGTATGAAAATATGCTTTCTATCACAAGGATGAGATTGTGCCAGAAATTTGTTATGATTTCCCAACATTTTGTAGCATTTGAGGTAAAAATATGCACCTTTTAAGAAATTGCAATAAATACATCTGTGGTCTGTGTTTGTTTTCTTAAATATGTGAAGCAAGATTGAAAACTATTTTCCTTCATATCAATCAAAACCAATAAAGTATAAATAAAGATAGAAGTTTCTCAGATAATACGCAAGATAATAGGCACCATAAATGTACAGTTTACTTTTCCTTAAACTGTTCTATTTACATGTAAAAACCTTTCCAAAGGAAATTGTAGGAACCATGATATCTTTTTTATAAAAACACAGACATTGCAAAAAGCCATAGTGTCCAAGAGGACTTATGGGTCAAAGTCAGGGATCACCTGCACCCATGAAGTTCTA
This sequence comes from Cariama cristata, assembly GCF_000690535.1. Classification (NCBI taxonomy): domain Eukaryota; kingdom Metazoa; phylum Chordata; class Aves; order Cariamiformes; family Cariamidae; genus Cariama; species Cariama cristata. Next base: position 31,302 of record NW_009619223.1, on the reverse strand, counting down.
CTGAATTCAGACGTCATTTCATGTGAGCAAAATCTGCATTTTAAAATTGTTCAAAATGCCTGAAGTGGTCCCTTAAGGAAAAGTGCATCCATTTGCCTGGCTGGGTGTACTCATACAGACAGGTTTTTTTATAAGCAAATCCGCTTCAACAATTATGGTGATTAAACCTGCAAAGGTCCCAGCAGGAGTGATGCTAGCATCAATCCAGCTGTTTCACAATGAAAAAACATGATGTAAAGTCAGCATTCCCCCATCCTGTATTCTTTGTGAAACAGAGATCCCAAGTGTCCCACAAACAAAGAAGATAGATAATTTGGTGTAATGTTACTGTTATTGTACAGGAAGAAAAAGAGACCATGAAATGTAGTTTTATGACTGAAATTGAATCAGGATTTCTGGAGTTGATGCATGTTTTGTCTGAGAAGATGCAAAAGGGAATGAAATCACAAGCAAAAATCCTATGAAGACCATAGCATAAGGAAAGGAATCATCAAATATCTCTTTCTCTTTCTGTCCCTAGGACAGATTTTTATACTGTTACATTCTTTGCTTTAAATAAAAAATAAAAGAAAATGCAAAAGCTGACTATGAACTATAACATTCACATCCAGCTATAGCTTTCACATTCTGCTGCTACACTACCTTCAATAATTGTGTAGACTGAAGCAAGCAGAAGTTAAACACATATGGGAAGTGTCACTGTCAATGTTTTTTGAGTTTTTTTTAATATTAGTGGCACCATGAAAATGTTGGATATTTATTTAATGAGTTTTTTAATCTAGTTAGAGACTAGGAATGACTAATACACTGGTTTGTCTAGTACTTATTTTTCTAATAAAACACATTGCAGCAGTAACTGTATATCTTTATGGCCTCCATCTAGTTATGTATTTTTGTACTGAAAAGGCCATATTACATCATAGACTCGTTACACCAAAATCAGGCAGTAATCATACCTAGCTGCTTGTTCTTAAGGCAAAGACTAACATTGATAAGATTAGTAACTCCCATGAAGATTGTTCACACTTATCAAAAATATTGGTTTAGATTGTTGCAGATTCTGAGAAAATATAATTCACTAAAATTAGCTGGTGTTTTTAAGGTTTGCATAACAAAGGCAAATGCTAGAACCACATTTTTATTGAATGAAAACTTAGAATTTTGGAACAAAATGTGACACAGGTGAGTTGCATTAGTCCACTGAGTGTAAAGGAAGGAATAAAACAGTACCAGTAATGGTAAAAAAACAAGAGGTCTTGTTTCACAGTGCACAGTCATGTTGCATTTGGAACTGAAACATTTTCTAATGAGTCGCTTTTACAAAGATGGAAATCAATTCACTTTTGAGGAAATACACCATCGTTACATAAAATTGAAGGGCATCACATCTTCCATGTAGCATCGGACCAAGTTATGTACAAGAAAATAAGCAAATAATTCCGTTGGAAAAGTACAAATGAGGGTGCTATTTCAGCCGAAGGTTGGAAGGTGGTACACAGGCCAATTTCTTTTCACCTCTAGACTGAGCTGTAGTTAGTTCAGATAAGGACCTTAACATAGGAAGGATCTGAACATATCTACTCTCAGATCAGAAAAACTCTGAAGGGTTTTAAGGCTGCTATATATAGATGAGATGATGAGGCAGACAGAACATCATCTTGTGTGTGGTGTTATGTGCATGCCTCAATTTATCTGCTGTATAATATTTTGTCTGAGTGTATAAACTGAAGTATGATAGAGTGTATTAGGGAGGGCAAGTAGGAAACCAATAACTAAATGAGAATATCAAGTTCCTGCTCCTCAGTGCTCTGACCTACATGTTTCCAGAAAGACTGCAGGCTAATTTTGCCAGAATAAAAGATAGAACAAAATGAATCATTCGAGTGCCCCACCCTGAGGAAAAAAATGAAGGAAGAATAGTGGCTTATCAGAAAAAGAGACAAGCAGAATATCCTTAGGATGCTTTTGAGACAGATGTGCTCATTTAAACTTTGAGCTCGTGACAAGCTGCAGGCAATTGATCTAATAGTTTGAACCCTTTTTCTCTGACTGCTGTATGCAATTGATGGGTGAAAAGAAAATAGGTCTGTTTGTTTGTTCCAAACTTAATCACAGGTATTTGAATGGTAGAACCTGACAAGCCCTAATTACAGTTTTGCCTTCATGTTGATATGGAGGTAAGAGGTAGGGAGTCTCATTTTAGTGTCTGGTCTTAGAAGCTAAAAGAGATTTCCCTGACTGATGCATACATTTCAAGGGCATATATTTGACCAGTGGCAAGTTGGGGCTGTGGAGCAGGGGAATAAAGGCTTCTCCCAGATCTCTGACAGGATGATAGATGCTGAAGGTTTGTGATCTTTGTGGGACTACCTAGGGAATGGAAACCAGTAGATCTTTGATATGGTGAAAGGCAAGCAATAGTTGCATCTACAATTAAAACAGAGGAGGGAAAAAAATCGCATTCTGCAATTATTGAAGTTTCACTGTATTCTTAGGAAAACATACAGATTTCTCTAGGGAAGTATTCCCAAGACATACTTTACCATGTAGAACTTCTGTCAAAAGAGGCATCCATCAGAGGACTATTTCTTCCATAAAAAAGTTTCTTTATCATGGTGTAACTTTGAGAAATTTAAGAGATGTATGGTCTTTGTGAACTTCTAGGACTCTTTTGCACGTATGGAGCAGCTAGTTTATCTTCTACTGCAAATACCTGAGCAAATTTTGGTTTTGATGTGAATCATAACTAATTACATACTCCTAACAGCTTGATGGCACCCTAAACAGATATTATTTGCTATAACTTTTTTAAAAAGAGGGTATATTTGCACGATGGCAAACAATAGAATTCTAAGAGGCATAGGAAGAAA
>NW_009619223.1:3756-28401 GCF_000690535.1 Cariama cristata | reverse complement strand
GAAGGAAAAGCTGGGGTACATCTCAGCACAGGACTGCTGAGAAACACTGCGGTACTGCCCTTGCTGTGAACTAGCGACTGGTGTCATTAGACAGGCTGTTTAGATGGACCTGGCAGTAACTGTTTCCCACTGTGTTTGAGTCAAAGAGGATGAAGATAAACTTCTGCTCTGAACATCCTTCCATAAAAATGAATGAAGTGTTTGGTAGTTTGCTGACAAAAGAGATTTTGCTCTGTTAATGTACTAGATTCATTCTTTTTAATGCTGCTGATATTTCAGTCCTGTTATCAATTCAACAAAGCTATTAGTAGTAGCAGTGGACTTTTTTTTTTGACTGAAACCAAGAAATCTGCAGAAAGCAGGGGGACAAAGGCTGAAATAGTCCTCTTCAAGGTGTTGACAAGACAAATACAAAAACCACTGGAAGTTTCTTTTCAGAGTGTCTTTGGATTATTTTAGGGATCTTTAAACTTCTTGTGTTCTTCTTTTCTAATTTACGCATGTAATTCTGAAATACATAAGATGTTAATCAAAATACCAAGTATTTCAATTTTTGAATGTTGCTTAAATGCTGCTATACCTCCAAAATTAAATATTTTAATGTAAAAAAATAAAAAGTGTTTTGTTCTGTAGAAAATCTCCTCTTTTACTGTTTCTGCTGATTTAAAAGAAACATACAAACACAGATGCCGAATCTATGCCTAATTTCAGTCTCCACTTACAGCATTTTCCACCAAGTGAACTCAGTGCCATAGAAAAGTCATTCTACTCTTAATGCAAGAGTTATTTTGATTGTCTTTCATGCTTCAGTCCCCCTCTCTGAGGCATGCCAACGTTCACAGTTGTCACTTCTGGCCTTGGCTTGCACTGTATAATGATAAGAGGGAGCTGCGTTACAGCAGAAGCCTGAATAGGGCGGAAATGTAAATTAGAAAGGCAGGTTTGCCACCTTCTGAAGAGGTGCGATGTGCAATCTTTTACTGCGTGATGGGGAGGCAGTGTTAGCTTTTGTAGCATCTTCACAGCTTTTGTATGTAGGTGTGGCATTAATTCTGATCAATCGTCCTGAATTCGTTGTGGCTGTCTCTGTGTACAGATCACATACACATACAAGAAGACGTCTTAGTCCCTTCTTTTGCCCTGGAGAGAGAATCCAGGACAATCTGGCTACAATATTTGCTCATAGGATTTTTAGTAAATTTAGAGTTATTCTGCTCCTTTCTCATTAATCTTTTCAACACATTGACCATCATAACTGCTGTAACTGGTTGCAGCACAAAAGACAAGGGTTTTAATTTTACTGAGCCAGTAACAGAGAGCACTGGATGTCCAAATCCAGTATTCTGTATGCGAATCCAAATGAGAGCCATCTGTAGACGTACAGCAGGATGTATGCTATCCCGTAAGCCCTAGAGCACATATGAGGTTAATTGTTTTTCAGTTCAAAAATACCACTTTTCTAAATGCAGTATTATTTGTTTTGAAGAGAAATGAAAAGAAGGAAACAATAGGTTGTGCAGAACAAAACAATTTAGTTAGGAAATAGGCATCAGAAGAGTGGGATATGTGCCATACTGCAAAGCTAATTTACCAAGAGGGTATTTGAAAAATTACAATGAGTCTGTCTTTAGTACATACGAGCCTTGAAAGGAACAATAGCGTGTAAGACATCCTGGGTCGAGTGGGGGGAGAGAGTAGAAATCCTTCCCCCTCCATCTAGGGGTGCTTGGCTTAGCCAAACCAAATACTCAGAGTGCCAATTCCTGTACCGTGATGCCCTGCCAAGCTCTGACTATGGACTGGCTTACCTCTGTGGCTGTCTGTCTGCCTCAGTGTTTGTAAAACGAGTTATTGAACCAAATACCAGACTGATTTTTCAACTTGTGGTAAAACAATAGGGTATTAACAAGTCTATTACTTCCTGTGTATACTATCAGTCTGAATAGCATTCTCTGTGCCCTCCCCTAGCCTTTCTACAAGCAGTGAGAAAGAAAGACTGTGTGGATGAAGGAAACAGGTCTCAGATCTTTCCTTAGGAAAAATCATTAATTTTCTCTAGTTATATTTTGTAGGTTACTAGTTTCCATTTTGCTCTTAACTCAGCTTACAAAAAAATATACACTCCTGTTTCTCCATCATTAATAATATTCTAATTTTTTAAGTTTCTCTGCACTATTCAGATATAGCTAGACTCATAAGTAAGAAGAATATAATTAATACAGTAAAAATCTTAGGGTCATACCTTGGCAATCTACATGAAATTTGGGAGGAAAGCAGAAGCACAGGCTGCAAGAGGAAAGGGCTTGCAAAAGGCACTAGGAAGTCATGCAAATTTAATGCAAATAAAATAGCTTCCAGTTACCCACAGGCATCAAAGCTGGAAGAGATGGATTTTTGTCTGGTGATTAAGGCAACTCCTAACCACTCTTCCAGCTGCTATCCGCTCCTAAGAAGTTATTTACTGAAGATCTAGGAAGACAGCCTGGCTTAAGGAGAACTGAAATGCTCTAATTTGAACTAAATTTTACTGGAAAATTAAAGATAGAGAGTAGAAAGAAGAAAGAGTTTGGAGGAATCTGCAAGAAGTAATTCTGGCTTATTTTTTCTTTCTTGTTAGCAGGGAATGCAGGATGTCGGTCTTTAAAATGTCTTTAAAAATGCCATTATTCTTCATGCTAATACATATACTTATATACACATGCATACATACATATTCCTATTATGCTGTCTTACACATCTGGTGTCAGAAACCAAACTTAAGGCATTTAAGTGTCTTTGGGAGACCAAACATAGAAAAAGGATTATGGCTATATCAATTTGCTAAAAATAGTCAAAACCATTTGCCTAATACAATAAGAGGAAGTTAATATTTTCATACAAAACACAGGAATGTTTCTATATATAGTTAAATAATATCCTTAATATTTGCAAGCCACGGGTAAATTATTTATTTTTGTCATTACTATTATCTAGCTTTTTTAATTAGTTTATACCCAGATGCACATTCATATGAATATGACTTTTTGCTAGTATATTTCAAAGTATTTAAAGAAGCCTCGTATGGATGAGGAAGCTTCAGAAAAGTCAAGTGTCTTGTTTAAGAATACTCAGCTTACCAGTGGCAGAACCGAAACCCCCCAAACTTAAAAACTGCTTCTGATATGGCCATCCCAGACATAGCTCTCCACATCACCATAGTGTACTGCAGCACAAGCTTGAGTTTGCAGGAGGGTAGGAGCATCCACTTCTTTCGAGAATTTGTTTGCTGCAGTTCACCTGTCATGAGCATTGGTACATAAGAGCTTTGTTCAGCTGGTGGCTTGCAGGAAGGAAAAACTGTCTCTGTTCCACACAGGTTCTGTACACCAATGCCAAACAAGAAAGGAAACTCCCCAGTAGGTGTTTAGTGTGAAGAGAAGGGGCACAGAAGAGCTGCTTCACTCATGTTTGATACTTCAGATTGTCAGGATTTCAAGGCTTCTACTGACTGGCAACAGCAGAACAGCATCAATCCTTTCTACATTTTCACTTTCTCTGTCCCCAGTCTTCATCTTCCTTGAATGAGGAATAACAGTTTAACAGCACTGTCATCCCTGCAATGCTCCATCCGCATAATCTTCTGATACAGATCCGTTCTGATGGCTCTGTGTTGTTCTTGAAGAACTCTGCATTTTTCTAAACTTTGATTCAGGTTCAGCACATCCTGGACGCGTAAACCTTTCAAGTCTCAGCTATAACACTCAGAAGTGGGTAATTCCAGGCTTTCTAGCTAATACACAGCTTGGTGAAAACAGTAAAGATGCCAAGAGATCATGGATGAACATATGAAGTCCTACAACATCATCCACACATGACTTAGGCGTGGAGAAAGGGGCCTTGTTCCAGGAATAATAGATGTATACAAGCCCTGTATATTCTACAAAGAGTGGAATCTTTTGCATAATTTGTAAAATTTAAAAAAAAAATTAGTCCATCCTTTCTATTTAATATCAACTTATGATAAATATATACATGGGTAAAAAAAATAACCAGTTATTTTGGCATCTCTATGGCTAAATGAGGATCTACTCTGCTCATACAAACCTTGAAAAAAGCATACAATGAAATTGCTTCCTGTCTGAGCACACTAACAGATGAGAACCATATTTGTTGGATCACAGCTGTGGCATTGAAATAGAAAAGAAATGCAGCTATTGTGTAACTGCATCAGCATCCTCAGATCTCCAACTAGATGTTCTACCAGGTGCTAATCCTACCAAAGACACCCATTAATTTCTGTATATGTCTAAATACTCGAGCAGCCGTGTGGCCACCACATCTACCTGGTTATCACTACAGCACATCTTGCCATCTCAAGGTAGGACAGTGATTTACAGAAAAATGAGAGGTGGGAAGTCATATTCATCATGCTTCTACATTCTTTCTGTGAACTGCAAGAAAAAATTTCAAGTATCCACCATAGATTTTGGGACATTTGTTATATTGCGGAGACATTGACCTTCGCATTCAGTTTGGCTGCTGCATCTTTAAGCTGGATTTGCTCTGGCAAGCTAAAGTAGATTGAAGACAATCAAGAAATTGATCTGTCCAAGTAGATTCTACCCCATATTGTAATAACAAAACAACATTGTAATAATGTCAAACCAACAACCAGTGGTCAAGGTGGGGTACATAGTCTATATCATTGTAGTTAAAAATATTCTACTCAGTTTATCTGGTCAGACATGAAACGTAATGCTTACCCTCAAAATTTCTCAGTGTCAGAGCATTGTAATTATTACATAGTACAGACCCAGCCTTTGAACTACAACTCCTCAGCTTCCAAGACAATTTAAATGCCTATGTAGAAGCATTTCAGGAAGAAGTGCAAAAACGAATACTGAACAAAATGCTCTCCAGAGAAGAAATGTCCACAAAGGTATCAAATCAAGTCACAGGTGATTCATTATATAGACATTTTTTCTCATCTTAGAAACATTTACACTGAGTTTATGGTGATTTCTGCAACCTCACCAAGCTCCCTGAAGGTTTCTCATCGGAAGTTTTTTTTTAAGTTCATTATGAACTTAACTTGCATAACTTTCTGACCCCATTACACATTTTCTTTCAATAACCATTATTCACAACAAGTTTATAGATTAAAGTGACTTTTCTTTTACCTTTCACTTGCTTTGAATAATGTATTACTTCATAGTAAGATTCAAGATATCTCTTCCTCCTTCATTTATCATATGCACTGATGGAATTAACTTCAAATTAGGCTGCAGGCTATTTTGGGCAACAGTCGTTTCTAGCAGGGTATTTGCAGAGCATTCGCTACAAATGGATCTGCTACAATTGGGCATTAGCAGAGTACAATAACAGATGTTATTAACAGCAGCAGCAGCTTTAGGTTCAAAGATCAGGTAAGGTGACATCTGAAAACAAATGAGACAATTTCGTTTTGCTGGCTAGTGAATAGCGATCACTTCATAAAATGAATTCAGTGTTTGTAGCTTCTGCTGAGAATACCTGATTGATGGGAGTCCTGGCTGGTGCCACTTGTCAGAGCTGTCAGTACATAACCTTGATGTGTAGGTTTCAGCACTGCCTGCTTCTCTCTGCCACTTTCACTATGTGCAGAGCTCTAATTTGTTGATTACAAATTGATGGTCATTTTGGCATTACTGATTTTCTCCATTTAACATCCTTGATGCTGCTTCTCCACTCTGCTCTTTATACAAGCACAAGAGAGGTGCAAAGTAAAAGCTGAGAAACCACATAAAAAACTTCAGATGAATCTGACATACTTGCAGAATGGTAACTTGAATTAAGCTAACATAAGTTTCTTTTTTTGTGCATGCTGATTTTAATTTTTTTTTTACTAAGAAATTTTCTAAATTGAAAAAAATTTCTATAAATTCAACAGACAATAAAATTAGTAAGGCCATTTAGATTTTTAAAGCCTAGAATGGCAGCATATTATCATTTGAAGCCTAATTTATAGTGAACATCAGTGAAGAGCTATCTGTGTGAAGATTTTAATAACATCGTGCAATGTGTATGAAATTTCTATCTATAATAGCAAGAACATTTTAAATAATTTGCACGTGGCAAATTAACATATTTATTAGTCAGCAAAATTTACACTACAAAATGGCTGGAGAAATTCAAATAATATAACGGGCAAGGTGAGACTTAAAACAGATGGGATTATCCAAATGAAATACCGCTGGAATTAATATATAAATTTCGTAACATAGTACAATATTGGAAAAGTGAAACTATGCCTTGAAGGTAGAATACTTGATGCAAAGTAATTCTTAGAAACTGTAGAGATTTGTAAATCTTTTGATAATAATATAAACATTTCATATCATTCAGAGAAAAACCTGTTAGGTGACTGACATAGAAAAGCAGTTTCATAGAACAAAAATCATAGCAGAAGATGTCATATCATATGTTCATTTTTACAAACTGTGCATGCAATCCACTCTGTGAAGTAGTGAAACTTCACATCTTCTGGGAAACTCAGAAAGATAATAACTTGGTAGACACCTGAAAAGTGTTTCAAATACCAAACTGTAGGGATTTCGTGCCATTTTTGACCCTAGAATAATTGCATGGGACTGACTTATATGACATATGACCCACAAGAGACACAGATCATTTGAAGAGACTGTTAAATATCAGGCATGAGACCCTAGCACATCTAAAATGGCACTAGATGACTAAGTTTAAGTATCTGAATCCTGTGCTCACCCTCGCTTAGCTGTCTTGCTGAAGCAGCTGATAGACATTATTGTCACTCATAGCCCTTCATTCTTTCTTCCCTTTTCAAGCAAATTGCTCTTCAAACCAGTTGAAAGCAAGGGTCATTTCTACATTTGAAAAAGGGCAGGAAGAAGGACCTAGGGAACTACAGATCAATCGGCCTCACCATGATCTGTGGGAAGGCGATGGAACAACTAATCCTGCAAAGCATTTCTAGGCATGAGAAGGAGAAGAAGGTGATTAGGAGTAGTCAGCATGGATTCACAAAGCAGAAGTCATACTTAACCAACTTGATAACCTTCTATGCCAAAATGAGTGGCTTGGTAGATGAGGAAAGAGTAGTGGATATTGTCTGCCTTCACTTCAGTAAGGATTTCATACTGTGTCCCACAAGATCCTCATAGACAAGTTGTTGATGTACAGGCTGGATAAGTGGACAGTGAGATGGATTGAAAACTGTCTGAATAGCCAGGCCTAGAGGGTGGTGATTAGTAGCACAAGGTCTAGCTGGAGGCTAGTAGTTGGTGGTATGACCCAGGGATCTATACCGGATCCAATCCTGTGTAACATCATCATTAATGATCTGTACAATGGGGCAGAGTATAACCTCAGCAAGTTTGCAGATGGTACAAACTAGAAGGTGTGGTTGATGTCCCAGAGGGTTGTGCTGTTGTCCAGAGGGACCTCGACAGGTTGGAGAAATGGGCTGACAGGAACCTCATGAAGTTTAATAAGATGAACTGTGAAGTCCTGCACTTGGGGAGGAACAGTCCCATGCGCAAATATATGCTGGGAGTCACCCAGCTGGAAAGCAACTTTGCCAAAAAAGACCTGGAGGTCATGGTGGCCCCCAAGTTGAACATGAGCCAACAATGTGCTTTTGTGGGAAAGGTGGCTAATGGTGTCTTCAGCTGCACTAGGAGGAGTGTTACCAGCCGGTCAAGGGAGGTGATCCTTCTCCCCTACACAGCAATGGTGAGACCACATCTGGAGTATACTCTGTCCAGTTCTGGATTCCTCGGTGCAAGATAGACATTGGAGAGAGTCCAATGAAGGGGCACAAAGATGATTAAGGGACTGGAGCACCTCTCCTATGAGGAGAGGGTGAGAGAACTTGGACTGTTCAACCTAGAAAAGTGAAGGCTTGGGGGGAATCTCTTTAATGTGAACAAATATCTGAAAGGAGAGTATAAAGGAGACAGAACAAGGCTGTTTTCAGTAGTGCTCAGTGACGGTACAAGAGGCGATGGGTGCAAACTGAAACATAGGAGGTTCCCTCTGAACATCAGGAAATACTTTTTTACTGTGAGGGTGGCACAGCACTGGCACAGGTTGCCCAGAGTGGCTGTGGAGTCTCCCCCCTTGGAGATATTCAAAAGCCACCTGGACATTGTCCTGGGCAACTGGCTTTAGGTGACTACTTAAGCAGAAGATTGGACCAGATCACATCCAGAGGTCTCTTCCAACCTCAACTATTCTGGGATTCTGTGAAGGGGAAATCAAAAGACCTCTTGCTATTGCAAACATTCACCCCACTTCCCTACCCACCTAACCAAAAATAACACCATTCAAGTCCGCAGGCTATGAACATCCCAGCACATGAATTTGGGAGTCTTTAACTCCGAAGTCCCTCTCAGCATAGAAGACTATGTGCAATTTCAAATTACAGATAAACAACTATGTGTAACTCCTGAAAGTGTTCTCACACACCTGGAGAAACTCATGCATTGCTGCAGATATCTACACACCTATGATTCAGGCACACCTACCCAGTGGTAGATATGTCAAGCATGCATTTGCATAATCATGCAAAACACTCTACCCGCATGCATAAAATTAGATTCTTAGGATATAACAGACAGCACCTCTATTTTAACATGCTTCAAATTGTTTTATGTTTGGAGCTTCCCTCCAGATTAAGAGTCCCATGGCTAGCTCCACAAATACTGCTTCAATTACCATGGGAAAAGTTCCAATATATTGTAGGTGTACTCTCCATCATGCATTTTATGCCAGTGGTTTTGTGGACATTACATTATAGTATTTTATCTTTTGTTTTTCTTTTTGTGATGCAGTTCATTAAATACATTTCTTCCCAGATCCTGTTGTATTCATTCTGATTCACTAAAGCTCTCTGAGACCAAGAAAAGCCTTCATGGTATATATGCTCAAAACAAACCTGAAACCCTGGAGAACGTTTATTTTTCTTTACATAGCAACATACTCAGCTCAATTTGTTGCAGTAATATTAAAATTAAACAATGAAAATGCAAGGAACTGTGTAGCAATTGTTCCTCCTACACTGCTCAAAAGACTTTCCCTTTCAAACAAGTAAATGATCTTTATCTTGTCATTTGTACTAAAAAATAAAACATAAAAGCTTACTGCAATACAGTGAACATTACCCAGCCACCTGTCTTACACATTTTCCTACAACATTTGCTTTAAAATGCACGAGGAACATTGCAAACCAGTAAATGGCTACAGAAAGAAACCATATTTGACGTATACTGTAAGTCACTTTGTCAATAAAAAAATAAATTAGAAACTCTTGTTTTCAACAATGACTGCAGAAATCTCATACCAGCCAAGTTCTGAAGCTGTTAGACATTTGGCAGGTCTCAATGTTGGTTGAACGGAAGCAAGCGAAACAGTAGGTGATTCAAATATTGTAAGTTTATAATTCAGATAGCCTTGCCATGGTTGAACTATTCCATCATAAATATTGATTATTTTCACTTTTTTTTCAAGAAAAGTGGAAAATTCCACAGTCTTGAGACTTTATGTCTACTTAGAAAAATCCAAACTTAGAGAAAAATAGGTATTCTGAAGCAGTCTTTGCTTATGTTTCTGTCTTACAGGAATTCATGAGAGCATATTAATTTAGGAAGGGGGGAAGGAGGTGGATAGAAAAATGCTGTACCTTTCAAATGTCAAGAAAGATGATAATGGCCTGTACTACCATGTACGATCCATACCTGAGGTTTGATTATAAACCAGTTCCTAGAGTACCCTTCCTATAAACAATAGAAACCTTCTGGGGAGCCATGTATTTGCAGTTCCTTATTTCATATTTTCAGGCTTCAGATACCGTTTACGTATGGAAATGGGTAAACAGAAAACATAACCATCACACTTCCCTCAACTCACCTCCCCGTCATATTTCAAGGATGTAAAATGGAACACATACTTGTCCACACTCCTACAAACTAAGTTTCAAAAGAGTTTTAACTGATTATAGATCACCTATGTGCTATGCATTAGATCTGTATCCATAACTGATGTCTCACTTTCATTGCAGAACAACTAAGCTGAAAACAGTGAGACTAAAAACAAAACTTTTTTTATATATAAAGCCTAAAGGAAATTTACAGTATAAGGTTACTTTAAATTGAAAAGGTATTGAAGAAAATAGTATAAATTATTTTGAAATTTTCTTCAAAATATTTTTGTTATTGTAGAAACAATCAAGAAAATATGGTAAAAAGTTGACTGAGCGTGTAATTTTTGCAGAAAAATTATAAGCATTTCACCCTTCTCCATCAAGAATTTCTAAGAAGCAAAGTCCATGCAGTAAACCTGAAATTTGTTACTACACCTCTTGGACTGTCTGTAAGGAATTATACGATACAAACATCATATAGTAACACATCAGGAAGTTTCTCGTTCATTCACTATGATATGCTTGGTGATATTTGAAAGTTCTGCCAAATTACTTAGTCTGCTCCTATGGAGTATTTTTTTCTCTTCTGTGAACCTCCAAAAGACTTATTTTGAGATTAACAGGGCTAAAGTATGTAATTCTATTTTGTTGACTTTTTTTTTTGGTGAACAAGACAGATTGTTTTGCATGCTGTTGAGAAAGTATTTTATTTCAACATGGTATACTGGTAGGTTTCAGAGCTAACTTGTGCAACCTTCATGTGGTGATTCCAGGTTGGTTGCTTATAAATAGCTCTTTTGCATTTTCATAGTGTCTTGTTTATACAAATGTTGTATGATTTCTAGCTGTATAGTTAAATATGTGTCAGCCAATATATGGTATCTAAGTAACAGATAAAGAGGACAGTGTAACAGAAGCTGGCAAAATTAATCAAGAAAAATAGCTGACAATTGCTGTTATCTCCTACCAATGACACATAATTTTTTGGACTGAGCAGTGAAGGAAGCAGTAATTTATCCAGGTGATGTTTACCCACAGCATCATGAACTTCTGAAAACTGAAATGTAGTAGGCTTTTTACTACACTTTACATTACTTGCTTTGTAAGTTACATGAAAAGTAGGATAAAAAAGCCTGCTAATCAACTATGTGTTTCATATGAGTAAATCATAAATCTTGCACAAATTTCAAGTTAAGATTGGATCCACAGTATGCTTTTGATTAATGACACCTGTTTCTAGAGGCTTCAGTGGGCTTTGAATTAGGCTCTAAAAGGGCAGAGCGGGGTCTGAGGAACAGAATCAAGCTGTTAAAGTCATATAGCAATATATGATCCACCAAATATCTCCAGGTAAGCCCAGCACTTCTGTTTCCTCAGCATCTGTATACTTTCTTGTGCAGGATAATGTTTTCAAGGTGGATTCAAATAAACCATTACATTGACATTAAGTATGTTGGTAATAATGTGGCCAGGCTCTTCTGTACCTAACTTCCATCCCAGAAAAGATTATATATTCTTAGACTAATGACGTGTTTCATTAGGCGGTGGTAAAATATTCCTGAAGGTATAATAGCGTGGATGCTGTACTTGGCTACGCCAGCTCTCAGAAGAAGTGGTAGTGATGACAACTTAATTCAAATCTTCCAACTTTGATACTAGCACAGCTGTGGAGTGCTGCTAGGGACATCTTAAATGTTAAAATTGGTCTTCAGTGAAGTGACCCACAAATGTAGCCTTTGGAAATACTGGTGACATTACAGCTGCTTTCCTTAGACAAGTAAGGTTCATATGCACCTTCTTTCAGACCCATTAAGATACCTTCAGACCCAGCTACAAGGTTTGCCACAGAACAAAAAGATTAGCACAGTCTACCTGCCACAGAGAATCTGACCAACCTATTTCAAAGAGGTCTATAATTTCTGTTTTCACATGACAACAGAGCTGTGCTTTCTGATATTTGTATTTTTCAATAACAGGTGAAAAAAACCAAGAAAAAGGCAATGTATATGCTGCACTACCTAAGGAGAAAGCCTAAAAGCACTGGAGCTTGGGATTTGGACTGTTACTTGCAGAAACATGCAGCTGCCGGTGAAGATGAATAATGCCTATTATTTTGAAATTGACCTTTTGCTTGAAATTGAAAAGTCTGATCTGAAGAAAATCTTTGCAAATCTTTACAAATCTTTCTTTTTTGTCTCCAAACTCCAAAAGCTTCAACCACCCTCTCTCTGGGCAGCAAATTCAGTATAAGTGGTCATTACCCTTGCTGTAGTTCATCGGCTCATTTGTGCTGCTTCATGATGCAGAGCTGCAGCTTGAATCAATTAGGGTTAAAAGTAATGTTTTGGGTTGTGTTTTGTTTTTTTTTTCTCATATTAGGCCTGTTCACATGGCAAGTGATTTTGTAGTACTTACACTAATTTTTGACCTTGTTAGGCATCATGGTCTTCAGTCAGGAGTGTTGTCTCATCTATGAAACAAGAAATGAACACACAACCTAATGACACCTTTAATTTTCTTACAACTTAACAAAACTACATTTAAAATATGGCTTTCCGATCTCTTTAAATTGCCATAAATCAGCACTAAAGTCAAACAACCTATGTAATTCTCACTCCTGCACTGTGTGCTAGCACAAACATCCTTTCTGAATGCTTTTTTTATTATTATTGGTTTTTATTCACCAAGATAGTTTGGGTAAAGGTTATTTCCCCGCATCTGATCTGTTACATAGATTTATAAATGCTCACACCAACATAAGGCAGAGGATAGTGGGAGGTAAGTAGGACACTGCGGTCAGAGCAGCAGAGTAACAGTACTGCTTCCTTTCTCAGCCTAAAGGCGCTGTGACTACACGCTGAAGTATGCAGCCTTTCCTTGGATGCTTTACAAAGATGGTGAGCAAAGTAAGAGATAGAAGAATATGTAGTTTTGTCCAAAAGTTTGGATTCCAATACTGACTTTCACGTGCACACTGTATGAAAAGGGAGCACTTCGGCTCCTGACTAGGGTCATGCTTACTTATTACATCTATATGGCAGATTTTCCACTATGGAGTTCAATTTCTACGTGAGTTGGAGACTTCATACAGCAATGTAAGTCAAATTAAGGGACTTGAGAGAGTTCAAGGGAGAATTCAAGTGTCCGTGTAGACTTAGCCTTACTTAGCTCTGTTCCTCTTAGATGAGTGGTTAGATCAAGTCATAATCAATTTTGGTCAGAAAGTGACTGCATGTTCTTACAACCAGATGTGAATCAAAGCACTTAAGTTGAATAAGGTATCCAGTGCTATGGAAACTTAGTAGAAATGTTCATAACAAAATAATAACATTTTAAGGAAAATCTTTTACTGGCAGCATGAGATTCAGTAATGTTTTCTCACATTTTCTCAGTCCTCTGCCTTAGGTTTACAAGGATTCAGAAGGTCACCTTGAAAGATTGTTTTAATATTTCTGTGAAGGTAACATGAATGTCTAACTGCATATTGAAACAGTTTTGAAATTTTTTAAAAGGTAAAGTTTAAAATGGAAGGGTAAACAATATTTTTCAAAGGCATCTACTACACCCAGACTGAAGAACTTACCTGCCAGACCTTCTTCTTATCACATAAGCAGGAAGTCAAGAAAAATCAAAAGCCAGCAAGGTTCTGAGCCTATTATAATAGCAATATCTCAGTGTTATTCATTTCATAGACTGCAAAGTTACTTTGAGGATCAGTCCAAAATTTGAAAATATTTTAATTCAGATACTTAAATTATACTCTCTCCCTAAGTATATATCTGATTTTTATCCACGAGTCAGTTTTAACAGTATGGTGGGAACGGACATATGCTGCAACATCTTTCACAAAAATGAACATGAAATGAAAAATCCTGATGTATTTGGCCATGCCACTGACATTTTCACTATGCACAGAAAGGGCAGAGAATTTGAAATCAGAAGGGTTTTTTGGCAAAATGAGAACTGTTACTGTTGAGTCATTGCCTGAGTACCAGAAGCTTTAAATCCCCTTTCAAATGATGCCTCTAGATGTCTTTATGCTCGAGACGTTGCAAAACTAAAGGAGGTCTTCATATTTAAAGCACACTAAATACCCATTTCAAACATGTGGTTGCACTTAGAAATAATAATGTTCATAATCTTTCATTAGTGGACTCAGACGTTATTCAATGGATTTAGCTCGTACTAAAATTGTACAGCTCCTTTGACCTCCAAGACATTTAGAAAATGCTAGTTGCCTTTTTAGAGGTTCCAAAAAAAAAGTAATTGAAACATATAACCACTTCGTAAATATAATAATTGGGAAACTTTTTAAAATATTTTTTGTTTTTAATTACTATTTGCAATAAGCTATCACTTTCATATTGAATCACCACTAACCTGGAAGCATATTATACGTCGTACACATCTGGCATTGCACAGGCATGTCATGGTAAGAAAGATGTTTCTCTGTACATGCCACCTGTGTTTGACAGCTGACAAGTGATTCAGCTACATGAAAAAAAACTGTGCAAAATTACAGTCAGCTGCTAATAGAGGAGTTCATTTACAAGAATTAACTGGGAGACTTGGAAGCCAATTAATTAACTATACAAATTACAAATACATGAGGAATAGAAAATAGCTAAGTTTTTTCAACACTGTGAAAAATGGTAGATTAGTGATCCAAGTATGCCATTGCCAGATTACTTCAGAGTGTAACAGAACCTTGTGTGAAAAATCCAATACATGTGTAAGGTATTATATCTATTTTTCTAGTGGTCACATTTGTGATCCATGTGTAAAAGTAGAGAAAGCTATATTTTATTACTTGAGATGGCAGAAGACTTGGATAACCCTGAGGTGATCCACAAGAAATGGAAAACATTAAATGTATAGTAGTCATCCTATTTCCGTCTGAATTGTTTAGGACCTCTGTATAAACCTTTGAAGGTTAAAAGAAAGACTTAAAAGAAAGAAACTTCAGGATAACAGTCTCCAAGACTTATGGCAGGACTGTGTGAGGTTTCTCACTTGTCATACTTATTTTCCTGTCTCAGGCTATGTCTGGCAGGCAGAAAGGAAACAGTTGTTTCAAAGAGAACTTTGAGGAACATAATGAAAAGGCCAAACAATAATCCTTATCTATCAAATCCATCTCAATTTTTAATAAACTCCTCTGTCATTTTCTTTAAAACATCTACAGATGACTCAAAAATTTCAGCAGCTAATGCCAAATGCTTTTGATATGTCATCAGACTTGTAGCATGTTTAAATGTCAGTGTGATACAGGTTAACACTCAAGAAGGAAGATTCATCAATTATATTCTTGGTTCTACCAAAAATTTTCAGACTGATTTCCAGCAAACAACTCACCTATATTTGCTTGTATATGAAGCGGTCAAAATGATATCTTTGGGTCCACAGATTTCCCCACTCCAGAATTACCCAAAGTGCTCTAAGACGAGGTCCAAGCAGAGCCAACATTTAGCATTACACCAAAAAGCACATCAAAGAAGCTTCATGTTCACTGTTTACCCTAAGGCACCATTGATCAAGTGAAAATTTGTCTGGATAGGAAACTTAAGCATTCAAAAAATATTTTAGGTTTAATTTAGTAACAAAAGTCAAAGGAAGCATTTCACAATACCATGGGATCTAAATTTTCAAATTTAAACATATTTAAGAAACTGAAATTTTGTATCTGGGTCTAAGAAGACCTGCTCCTGTCTTGGTTGAGCAGAGCAACTCCATATCTGTTTCATAACCAAGGCTGTTGGAGATTCAGCAATTAGGTGCCCTTGCATGTGTGTGTCTTGAAGATCCTAAACAGTTTGACATATTTTGTATATCTCTAAAAAACATGAACAGTAATGAGCAGAAAAATACTTATTCAAAAGCAAGTTGATGGCTGTGACAACAGACGATCACATGAAGTTACAGGTTGTCACCCCAGGGCTTATTTCTTCATCAGGAAGGTGCTAACTCCTTAAAGAAGTTACCCCTTATACCAGCATGTGACAATACCTCCCTTCAGAATAACTTGATTTCTTTCACAGGCAAAAACATTCCAAGCTACAGGCATCCAGAAGATGGGTCTTCTTACATTTCTGAATTTATTATATCCAAGGAAAGAAATCCGTTACAGATTTACGATTATCAACGTTCACTTTAAGAAGCAATTATACTTAAAGATATCTTCTTTTTTTATGATTTCAGCAAAGGAAAGGTTTCATTCTGTCAATAGGAAAATAAGAAAATGAGTAGTTGAAAAGCAAGTATACCACTAAAATATGATTCCAAATACTACTAAGAATAAGGTTCATCCTTTGACATTGAGGGAGTGGGCTAATTCAGGAATCTGGCTTTGCCTTTCTGAGTTCTGTCAGTCTGTATCTTCTCTGACACTGTGTTCAAACACAATCCTCCTGTCTGTCCTTCACACACCTTTTGAAAAGTTATTCAAATGAAAGCACAGATTTTCTATTTATACTGCCTTAGGCAATAATGACTCACAACTTATCCATCTCCTACTTTGTGTAATGCGTCACATAGTAGATAAGAGCATGACACTGCCTCTTTACCACACATACCTCATTTAATTCATCATAGAAGTTTACTTTCTTCTCATCGTGGAGACCACATATAACATTAATAACAGTGGAAAACTTAACATTTTGAAGGCCATCTTCTTTAGTTTCAGAAGTTCTTGGCATCATGAATGTCTGTTGAGTTATTAGAATACTCATGAGATTTTGTTGGGTTTTGTGGTCTTTTTACCTACTGCATCAGTCTTTGAAGAAAGTATCTAAACCAACAGGCTACACACAAAGCTAGGCAGATCATGACACTCTTCCCAGGTCTCTTGTTTAAGCTAAGATACTGTGCAGCAAGGCATGGAAAATGCACAGAGAGAAGTGCAGACAGAGGAAGAGAGCACATAAATTTTGAGCAACTTGATTTAACAACCTACTGATGAATTCATTCAGGTTCTAATTATCAAGACAGGACAGGGATTCAAGAATATTACAAATCACTCATCCTAATTTTTTTTAAAAAAGTTTGATTATTTAGAATTTATAGATACAATTATGGGAGGATAAGTAAAGGTATGAAAATATTACATTTCTGAAGCACAAGTGTACTGGATAAGATATAGACCTGTCCATATAGTGTCTGTCCTTTCAAAGTAACTGTTAGGGGATACCAGGGAAGGAGTTTAGGTCAGGATGTACAGACAAAAATTAGACCCTCTACGTACTTTTTCAGGACACTTTCCCAGCTTCCCAGCTGCACTTTAGAGATTTCCTGAACTAGTGGTTTATCTACTAAACATTTTTAGTAGCCATTGGTGAAGCTTTTAGATAGATACCATCTGGACTCAAACATTTGCTGTAATACATTTTTTCATCTTATTCTAAAATAAATTCCTTTAACAATTTATTCTGAGAAGTGCCAATGTGCCCTTATATTCCTTCCCTTGTAAAGAAAAACTCTGGTGTCATAACCTCTCTTAATCTCCTCTGCATGAGACTGAGGTTCAGTCCAGAAAGGAATTTTCAAATATTGTTGCAATTTGAAATTTTATGTGTGTTCCCCTTTGGTTAATGTTGAGACCCACAAGAGCAACTCCAACTGAAGCGTGATAGCTGAAACCATGTCAGCAGAGATGCTAGAATAATACTCTCTATACAAGAATATTTGTGGGAGCTTTCCAGTCCAAATGTGAAATAGTATTCTTGCTATTCTAATTCTGGGTGGTTAATAGAATATTTTATTTATGAAACTTTCTGTGTTTGCTTATTGTCCTTTCATTTTTGTTACTCAACTGTTTTGATCTGTTGGGATATATTGTCATTTTTAATTAAACTGTGTTTTAGCCATTGCTGTTCAGAACTCACAGGTCTATTGACAGAGGTATCCCTTAATACAAATATTTCATTATTATTTTTTCTAATACTGCCCATTTTTGTGGCATATATTATATATTTACTGCCCAAACTGATTTTCTTTAGTATAAGCATGACCTACCAGAAATGGAAAGAAAAAAAAAAGGCTATTCAGTAAAGAAAAAAAAAAGAAAATGAAAGAAATAATTCAAAGACAAAAATTGTAGTATATCTACTAGGAACATGAGAGACCAAGAGAAGATTCCACTGGCGGCATGAAATCAGGAAGAGATATCCTATGAGTGAGGAAAGATTTGTATTTTCCTTGACCTCAATTCATTGACACAGACAAAGTATGAGGAACTGAAAAGCATTAAGCAAAATGTTCTCATAGATTAAATACAGTGGCTTTAATGACTTCAATATTTTAATGTAGAAAGCTGTCATTCAGAGCTATCGTTCGTAAAAATAAGAGATGTTAATTCTGATAAACGAAAGAACTTTAATTAGTAGTGCACCTTTCATAAAAATTGTATTCAAAGGCACTTCATACTGTTAAATAATACAGTAACAGATCTGAATAATAAATAATACAGGAACTGAAGAAGAGAGAAATTAGTTAGTGTCAGCAAATGGATTCTTTTTTTTCTTCCTAAGAGATACACAAGCTAAAAAAAAATAAAGAACATAGGCACAGATAGACTGTTCTATATGCTGGGAGCTGTACTGCAAGCAATTCCATCTGTGGTCAAGCTGTGCTATGGATAATTGTAAGTGTTTGGTGAGTGTTGTGTAAAAACAAGACATGATAATACAAAATAAAGCATTGCAAATCTTCAGAGAATGACTGGGGAGAAGAAAACATAGTCTGGGGTTTGGGGTTTTTTTGTTGTGTTTTTTTTATTCTAATACCTGATGATCCATGTCTTCAGATTAGAACTATGTTACGTATGATTTCTGCTGTTAAGAGAGATAAAAAATTCACATAAGGGATCAATAGTTAGGCACTCAAACCCCCAGTTTAGCCACCTACCATCATTTAAGCACTCAGAACTGTAAAACAGACAAGTTGATATGAAAAGAAAATTATATTGTTAGTTCTAGTTCAGGTGCTCAAATAAAAGTAAGCACTCAATGCAGATGGAGATAAAAAATAAAAATTTGGAGAAGTGCATCCTGTCATCCATTCCCCCACCTGCATCCATGTTGGAAGTGAAGCCCAGATTTCCTTTAATTGGAAAAGTCCACCATGAAATAATTTGTCATGGTATGGTAATATTTATGTAAAGAAATTATTTAACAAAATTTGTAAGCTGAACAATAGAAGATCCCAGTCACTGAAACAAACCATCATTCTCAGAAACCACTCCCTTGAGTCACTCTGTCAGCTTGCATAAAAAAGGTTCCTCTGTGCAGCACTTCAAGTGAACCTGAATCAATGTTTCGATTCGTTATTTTCTTTTTAGAGACACCTCTGCTTTTCTCTGAGTTTATCAAAGAATATATTTTACAATTAAATTGCCATCACATTAAAAAATAACCCACTTTTACTTAGCTATTGATCTATATGATTACATTTGTTGAATTCTAAAAAAAAAAAAATATTTAGTATTTATATTTTACATTCTGTGGGACACAAACAACATCCATGTAACTTTCAGAATTTATATCTGTGTAATTCCTCTGCAATAACTTCAGCTATCAGAATCCCCTCTGATTATGATTGAAGCTTGTTCACCTTGATAAAACTTAGGCTGGTAATACACATTATTAATTACAAGATATTAAGCCTTCTTAACACAACACTTTCTAACAGAATATCAAAATATCTTGTTCTTAACAGGTATTATGTTGTGAACGATCACTATTTCAACCCTGTTACAACAATTTTAATCACTACTGTACTATATTTTTGTAACAACTGGAATTGCTTATGCAAAAGCTAATGTACTAAAATTATGCACATTTATGAACCTCTAGAGTATGTTTGGTCCTCCCTTTTACTGAACTGAAGAATGTATACCAGTATTTTCTTTGGATAAATGTATTCATTTTTATTTTGCAGAACTGAAAGACTTTTTCATTGTAACAGAACAGAGAAACGCTCCTATAGCAAATGTAGTTCTGTCACAGGCTGCTTTTTCTTTAACACTGTTTGTTTGTCTAGCACTCACTTTCCAGAAATAATTGAGATTGTTTTGCTAAGACATTTTAAGAGGCTCTCAAATTTGTAAACTTTTTCTTAAACAGCTACCTTTTAGTTTCCATTTAATTCCTAAACTTTTCATCCTGTAACATACAATTGTGCTTTCACTTACCCAGAGGAAAGGAGATCGGAATTTGTATTTACGGAACTTTAACAACATTTAATTTCTTTTTTAAATAAAAGCAGTAAAGTTGTTTTTCTTTCTTTCTTTTTTTTTTTTTATTTAGTAAAGTAGCATTAGGCTTTGTAATTTCCACAGAGAGGTTGTCCTAACCAGCTGCTCTTTGAGTGGATTTTTTTAGCTAAATTAGCCATACATATATGACTACCATATTTTCAATTCTAAGCTTCAAGTGACCCTTGTATCAAGAATATACTCAACTACTTCATTTATTTTCCCTTTGTTCTTTTAATAAGCTCAGCCTATGCAGGGAAGCACATCCTGCCTTGTGATCTTCTTTACTTCTATCTTAGGAGCGGCAAACAGAATGGAAAGTGGTACCATGGACTTGTTCTTTCCTAAGTGTATAGGATCACTTCAGCTATATGAAGAACTTCTCCATTACAAAAAGGCTAGGCACGACAAAGCTCAGTGGTCTAAAGGTAGAGCTTGTTAAATGTATGAATGGGATTGCCCAGCATGGCTGTTGGCTGGGGTTGTACTGGGAACTCTCCAGTCCTACACTCCCACACGTCAGAAGGAAATCCTCCCTCAGGAAATCTCCCCTTTTCTAGAATGGCAGCCCCAAAATTCTCCTTTTAATTTCTGTGGTACTGTCCTAGGTTGGGAGCAACTTGCCTCCCTTCCCAGATGATTTTTGTGGACTTAGCAAGTGTAGAAAGGTTCATGTCTTTTGCCACTCTTCCTAGCCATCATTGATTTGACTTATTTCCTCTCCAAGCACAGCAACTAAGAACATTGTGAGAGTTCTTCTCTGCAGTCCCACAAAATACATACTCCCCCTGGGCTTAGGATGTCTTTCAACTTGCTAAGATGATCTCAACTTATTAAAGTTATCTGTGACTGCTATAATTGCAAAACTGAAAACCATCTTTGCATCACAAGGGGAAAAAAGGTAAAGAGCAATTCAAAATAATTATTCTGTTACCAATTAGTCTAACCAGCTGTGCCACTATTGAGGAATAATTTTTTCTTACCTTACCGCAAAATTGTGTTTGTACTACTTAGTGTCTGACTTGTATCTTTCCTCAGCTCATGCATCATTTGTGTTTGATAAAAAATATCATCTAATCATATGGATGAAACAATCACAGACAGGAAATAAAAAAAAATCTGAAAGATCAAGGAAAAAAACCTGAAAGATTAAGGAATTGTTTAAATGTCAGAGAGATGTGTATGTTAACAGTGCATTGACCCATTCTTAAACCCGGTTCAGATAAAATTCCCCAAGCACAGAGTATCTAATCTAATATGCACCAGATGTAGAAGGACATAGCACTCCCCAGTCCATACACATTGGTTAATGCAACTTCATCAACTCGTAGTACTGCCATTATATATTGAATGGATCGTAATCCACAGCAGGACTTGATACAACAGCACGCTGAAGAACATTAAGATCATTCTTTCTTTCTATGAGTAATACAGACCTAATCACACAGTCATCCCCAGGCCAAAACTGAAGAAATATGTAATGTTTGATATGATTTAATTTGAGTGTAAGAGGGACATCCTACACTGATAAAGAAACCAGGAAAAGTGAATTCTTTAGGATGAAAATATTAGAAACTCGTTAGCAGATTCTACTTCAAAATCCTCTTCTACTTTGGAGCCAAGAATTGCCTCTGGAAGAACACTGCATTTCGCATTGGTAACAATGGCAGACCAAATCCCTAACACAGGAACCTCTATGAAGTTTAAAATGAAATGCAGTGAATAGGTAACTTTCAGTTACTGAATTTCTTCTGCATTCTTGAGAGTAATTTCAGTGTTGCTTATGAATATCTCATATTTCTAAATGGGTAAATCCTCACATAAGCAGAGAGAGGGAAAGCAGAATTTGACACCCCGGGACTTGCCTTGCTTTTGCAACATCTGTCCCCTGTGTAATATCACTCAGTGGCAGTGATCAAAAGCAATCAAGCTGAAATCATTTAATTTTAGAAGAAAAAGCACCTGCTAATACAGAGTTCTCTGAACTCTGGAGATCAGTTTGCTCAGTTTGATTTTGTGATGCAAGACCAATAAAGGACTGAAAAGCTCAGACTTGATATGAAATTCTTGGTGATGATGGCTGGATTCTTCAAGGACAGTAAAACATATATTTTAATTATTTTGTGATTTATACGATCAAGTTGGTTAACATTATTTCACTTCAATGGCTGTTCTCATTTTGGATCATGGTTTTCTCAGATAACTGCTTAACAGCATTTTTGGATGACAGGAGATAATTTTTTTTTCATAAGTTGGAAATATATAATAAAAAATATCCTCTGGAATCTGACAAAGTGCTTGCCTTAGATTTTGTGCAGATGAGTTTTTAAATGTGATGCATAGTTTCACCAACCCCTGCATATTCTGAGCTTTATGGGCAGTAGTTTTGATGCAAATACAGCCACTAATAATTTCTCTGAGAAAGGTGAACCCTGTACTGAAACTGAGATGAGAAGCTATTTTCCCTCAACATTTTAGATCCACATAACATGTCTCATGGAAAAATTTTGTTCCAAATGGAATTTCTAATTAAGTAATGATTTTGAGAAAGTGTAAGGACAATGTTATGTTTGAAATTCAGTTTTGTTAGTGTTCCTGTCATTTTAAACTGAAGGACAGATGTTTAAGAACTCTAAACACATTGCACTGTCTAAAATATGCTCACATATCAAGCATGACAAAAATATTAATAAAGTCTCGTGTATTGATGACTGGGCCCTGGTTCTGCAACAAACTTTACCCACACAATGTACCATCAATGTTAAAGTATAAATGCAGGAGTTAATTCTTGTGGACTTGATTATAGAGTAAAACACTTAATTGCCCAAGCCTCACTTGCAGTCCAGAAACCAGAAAATCAAGATGTTGCTGCATTTCAAGATAAGTTATAAGAAACTTAGTTTTTCCATTGCATTTTGCAAGGTAATTTCTTAATGGAGATACGTTAAGCTCAAAATGTAACGTTAAACAGTCCCTATTCTTTACCAGCTATTCGCCTTCATCCTCTGTTTATCTACCTGTATACATACATAGTCCTTCCTGAGAGCTTTCTCTAACCTGTCTCTGTGGTTGAGTAGGAAGTTGAGATAAATGCAGTAGGAGACTCAAGATGCTTAGATCTTGCAAGTGAAAAGGATAATGGAAAATTAAAAAAAATTCTACAGAATTTATTTTCTTGGTATGACAGCTGATGACTTAAGTGAAAACTTCCACAAGGATTTCCAGACTACCTCTTATTTTGAATTCTAAACTGTATTATAATGAGGTAATATAACATTTCTAACTCAGCTTTAATGGTTGCCACCTACACTTTCTACTCTCTCTTACACACACACATACAGTTTAGAACTTTTATCTCAGTCTCTGTACAAGGAAATTAGCATAGGTTCCATATTCTCATGAGTAAGAAGTAGTTAGTTAAACAGCTTAACAATCTAGGTTTAATACTCTGGTAAAATAGACATCTGAAATGACGTATAAATCTCTGTAGTAGAGAGTTTTTAATTTCATTATAGATGATAGTTCACTCACTAATAGTTAAATTTCAGTTTGCTAGTGTTGATCCATCATCTATGTATAATTTTTAAAGCATTTTAAATTAGATTTTAATAAAATGATTAAAAGTGTTTGCAAATTCAAGGCATCAGATACAACAAATTATCTATATAATTATTTGTGTGTGTATATGTGTGTGTATGTGTCTATGTATATTACCTGTGTGCACTTGGTATACACAGGATATATACAGACAGACAGATAGACACATGGATAAATGAATGAATGAATAAATGAAATTCTTCCCTGGTAGGGAAGAATTACACATGTGCAGTGGGAGAAGGTGAAGCATTTCCTTCAAAAAGAGAGTCGTTCAAAAGCATCTGCCATCCCTGCAGAGAGAAGCAGTCCTTGAGGATTGCATTATAACCATGCTGGAACAGCTTTTACAATTCTCCGTTAATCTTAATTTTCCTTATCATATTCACAAAGAAACATTGTGTCACAGTTACTAAGCAAAGAAAAAGTCCCTCTGAAGTACCTTACTCTCATTACAGGCTTTCAGAGAAGGAAGCAATTTCCACTTACCAATTTCATGCCTGTCAAAGGTCCTGGAAAGCATTTCCTTTTTTTGTTTTGATTTGGGTTTTGCTTGGTTCTACCCCCCCAATCCCCACCCCCCCAGCTCTGTTATTCTCAAGACTATTCCAATGATTTTATTTCTTGCATTCTCCCTAGGGTTTTCTGAGAGCTGACCCCTAATATGACAAGGACCTGGTCCCCTGCCCCAGCTTCTCATTCATCCCGAGAGCCCAGGATATAAACTGATTCTCTTCTTCAGGACTTTGCATGCCTTTTCAAAGCATTTTCTGATAATGTTTGTAAACATGCAAAATGAAATTAAGTTAACAGAACAGAATAAAGAGTGCCTTAGAACAGCACTTTAAAACAAGTACTAGAAAGAGATGGATATATTTTACATTTT
>NW_009619223.1:0-3725 GCF_000690535.1 Cariama cristata | reverse complement strand
CTCTTTCCACTTTCCCATGCGGTAATACAAGGATGTTCCTGCGAGTCCTTGTTCCATCAAGACCAAGATTGGTTTTTGCTGTATCAAACCCCTATTTATCTGAGCACTAGTCAACAGCCAAGAAGTGACCAGAATCTACCTAAATCTAAGACGGAAAAGCCGAGGCAGGCCTGGACACAGTCACAGCTGCAATGTCAGGGACACGCATGGAGGAGTGCAGGCTCTCCACTGCTGGGGGAGGCAGACCATGCCCCCTACCAGGCACTGCGAGTGGAAGCAGAGTGATTTTCTTCCTCCAACTACATGAAGAGAGTATCTGGAGGTTCCTACCTCCAAATAAACATAGGCAATCCCTTACCATTTCCAACTAAAAATACACGTAAAATGTAATTCAGAAAAGATCTGCTTTGGAATAATGTAACAGACAATTTTACTCAAGCACTGCAAATGTCTGCATGTTAATGTCTTGCCAGTAACAGATTTTTTCCATGGTCACTAACAGAGCCATCTGGTTTAACAGTCTTATTCCATGTCTGTTTAGACACAGTTTCTTTCCTAACCTTCTTGTGAACCTAAGAGAAAGACACAATTGGCTGGTTTTAATTTACATTCTAAACACGCCACATGACAATTCAAGGAGGAGAAGTTATTTCAGTCTTGACTTATAACTAATATAAATATCTGCAAAATATAGGCATGTGTCTAATTTTCCAAGCGTTGGGCTTTGATAAATACATACATGTACAAAATGTTGATGTATATATTAATCACAGATTATATACAACTTTTTAAATTATTTAACAATTCAAATATTCTTAGGCTAATTACAATACAAAAAACTCTTGTCAAGGCATTCACATTTCTCTGTGGGATATTTTTTCTATATTGTACCATGGCAATGAACCCTTAAGGAATTTTGTAAGTAAATGTGGCAAAAACATTGATTGTGAATTTATTTTTCTTATAATTTGTGTATGTTTTCTTTCTCTTTAGAACTTCTGCCCTTGTTAGATGAGGGATTTGAACAGTTCTTTTTACAATTATGCCACAGATTCTGAGGTCAAAAGTTTCCAAAGTTCCTGGGTAGAAATAGACAGCACAGATCAGCAAATGTATGCAAAAATATACAGAAAGTTTAGTGATCATGTACAAGAAAAAGGCTAGGAGTGCATACCACTTAGCTGTGAGAGCTCTCATAAATATATCCTTCTGCTAAAACAAGTTCAAGAAATTACATATTAAAATTATAGTGCCAACTAAGCATGGGATTTTAAAGGAAGCTAACAAGGTTTTCACCACCTCTGTCATAATGTACTAGGACAGTATGTGCTACTTTGTCATAGGACCAAATTTTGGCTTCTCCCTGTAAAATTAAGATCAGCACTATCCCCGAACCAAATCTGTTGATACATGTAGGCTACTGATTAAGACTGTGCCTCTTCTGTAAGTAGTTAGTAGAAGCAAATGCTTGCTTGTGAAAAAGTCTGGAGGGTACCCATAGCTAGATTTGGTCTTTAAGACTGTCTAAGTGATTCACATTAGAACATGTAAAACATAGGGACATTTTTTTCCTCTGGCCATGTCAGTGTGGTCCTGCACCATTTTGCCAAGTTATGTAGTCAAAGTTCACTGAGAGTCATCATTTTGCGTCAAGTCTCAGTTCCCCAGATTAAAAGATCTGAAAATAAAAACAAGAATAGCACGAAGAAAGAGACATTATGCCCTCAGCTTGGTGTGGAAAACCATTTTCAAACAGTGAACATGAAGATTCAAAAAAGAGCAAAAAAGGTGTCTTCCCTTTTTTTCACCTGAAGATGTGTATCTCAGCCATAAAAATGATATTAATGGTTGTTAATTTTTAACATCTGCTTTTTTCCTGGATAATACCAAGAATACTTGGCAATCAGGTATCTGTATCAGAAAGTTTGGGATCCATAAGGATCGCTAACTCATCCAAGTTTCGTAATACATACAGAATGACCAAGTTATTCACTCTTCAAAGGAGGCTTGCAATGATCAATGGAGTGCATAACTGTGCAGTTCAAAAAGCAAGTAAGTAAGAAATACAGCTATAAGCAGTGTTTTCTCTGAGCAATGTAATAAGTTAGAAGGTTGCTACCATGATCAGTATTCAATACCAGTTTTACATCTGTAAAAGTTACTAGTTTAAACTTGTGTAGTTGTTAAGTATTTCCAGAAATACCTCCACCGTGAATATTTCTTGCATCAGTTTATAGCAACTGTCTTGCTTCTACAAGATTAAAATGCCCTGAAAGCAAATATGATTTTATGGTTGCCTCTTGAAGAACACGCAGGATCTGCATTACTACAGTCATACCTCCACATATTGGTAGGAGCAGTTGCCATGAGTGTTCCCAAGTCCTTCAGCTCACTGTGAGCATAAAATCCTTCAGCTCTGGAGAAAGTAAATTTACATAATGTGATTTTGCTAAGGTGGCCTAATTACACCTAATGCTAAATGGCAATTACAGAAGATACAAAAAAGCCTCAAATTATATTTATAATTTTAAAAAGTCCTTCCCTTTTTCTCTGAAGTCTTTTCAGCAAATCATGTAAATTAATGATTTCTTTTCTGAATTTTGGAAATATATTCAAGAAAAAAGCCCTAAACAGATAAAAAACAGATACCATCTGCATACTGTGTAACCATGACAACTCTAGATCTAGATGTAAAATATTTTTTTATCTAGTAAACTTTCCTTAAAAAGAAAGCTATTAGCTCTTTAACTTATAGGTCTAGGGGAAGTGAGACAAAACAGAAAATTAGTACAGATTTGTCTTGTTTCATTAAATGTTCTTCTTATGCTAGTCAGAGTCTCAGCTGGTATAAAGTGGCATGGCACTAAAACACGTATAGTAGGTAGCAGATAATACAGACTTCTTTCAGAGCCCATGATCCAGACCAACCGCATTTGCATAGATCAGAGGGAAGTGGAGTTACGGATAAACTTATGTTGTTACATAGAGTAGATACTGTGCTGAGGAAATCTCTTCTTATGAAGAGTTTGGGAAAAGACTGAAACTATACCCAAGTGCTAGGTCCTGCACTTGGGTCACAACAACCCCATGTAACACTACAACCTGGGGGAAGAGTGGCTGGTGAGCTGCCTGGCGGAAAAGGACCTGGGGGTGTAGGTCGACAGCTGGCTGAACACAAGCCAGCAGTGTGCCCAGGTGGCCAAGAAGGCCAACAGCATCCTCATTTGTGTCAGAAACAGTGTGGCCAGCAGGACCGGGGCAGTGATCGTCCCCCTGTACTCGGCACTGGTGAGGCCGCACCTCGAGTGCTGCGTTCAGTTCTGGGTCCCTCACAACAAGAAAGACCTTGAGATGCTGGAGCGAGTCCAGAGAAGAGCGACAAAGCTGGTGAAGGGCCTGGAGAAAAAGTCTGATGGGGAGCGGCTGAGGGAGCTGGGGGTGTTTAGCCTGGAGAAGAGGAGGCTGAGGGGAGACCTGGTCGCTCTCTGCAATGACCTGAAAGGAGGGTGTAGTCAGGCGCAGGTCGTGCTATTCTCCCAAGGAACAAGCGATAGGACAAGAGGTCTCAAGTTGTGCCAGAGGAGGTTTAGATTTGATATTACGAAGAATTTCTTCACTGAAAGGGTTGTCAAGCACTGGAAGAGGCTGCCCAGAGAAGTGGTGGAGCAACTATCCCTTGGCAGAATTAGGTTCACTGTTGGATTCAATGATCTTAAAGGTCTTTT
>NW_009619222.1:17632-27074 GCF_000690535.1 Cariama cristata | reverse complement strand
AGAGCAGAACTTGGCCTCTGCAGGGAGCTCCTTCGTAGAGTACCGTGGGATAAAGCCCTGGAGGGAAGAGGGGCCCAAGAAAGTTGGTTAATGTTCAAGGATCACCTCCTCCAAGGTCAGGAGTGATGCATCCCAACCAAGAGGAAGTTGCAAGAAAACGCCAGGAGGCCTGCGTGGATGAACAAGGAGCTCCTGGACCAACTCAAACACAAAAAAGAAGTTACAGAGGGTGGATGCAAGGACAGGGAGCCTGGGAGGAACAGAGGGTCATTGTCTGAGCAGCCAGGGATTAGGTTAGGAAAGCTAAAGCCCTGATAGAATTGAATCTGGCCAGGGATGTCAAGGGTAACAGGAAAAGATTCTGTAGATACCTTGGTGATAAAAAGAAGACAATCGAAAATGTCTGTTCTTCCCTCTCTGGAAAGAAATGGGTCACCTGTTTGTCCACGATGTGGAGAAGGCTGAGGTACTCAATGACTTTTTTGCCTCAGTCTTAACAGCGAGTGCTCCAACCACAGGACCTAAGTCGCAGAAGGCAAAGGCAGGAACTGGGAGCATGCACAACTGCCCGCTGTAGGAGAAGATAAGTTTCGAGACCATCTAAGGAACCTGAAGGTGCACAAGTCCATGGGACCTGATGAGATGCATCCACAGGTCCTGAGGGAACTGGCGGAGTTAAGCCACTACCATCATATCTGAAAAGCTGTGGCAGTTCAGTGAAGTTCCCACTGACTGGAAAAGGGGAAACACAACTCCCATCTTTAAAAAGGGAAAAAAGGAAGACCCAGGGAATTACAGGCCAGATAGTCTCACTTCTGTGCCTGGTAAGATCATGGAGAAGATCCTCCTGGAAAACAGAAAATAAGAAGGTGACTGGTGACAGCCAACATGACTTCACTAAGGGCAAATCACGCCTGACAAATTTGGTGACCTTCTGTGAGGGGGTTACATCATTGGTGGATAAGGGAAGAGCAACTGACGTCATCTACCTGGACTTGTGCAAAACATTTGACACTGTCTCACATGACATCCAAGTCTCTCAATTGGAGAGATGGATTTGATAGATGGACCACTCAGTGGATAAGGAATTGGCTGGATGATCACAATCGAAGGGTTGCAGCAACGGCTCAATGTCCAAGTGCAGACCAGTGATGAGTGGCGTTCCTTGGGGCTCACTGTTGGGACCGATATTGTTAAACATCTTTGCTGGCTACATGGACGGTTGAATGGAGTGCACCCTCAGCAAGTTTGCCAATGACACCCAGTTGTGTGGTGTGGTCAACATGCTGGAGGGCAGGGGTGCCATCCAGAGGGACCTGGACAGGCTGGCGAGGTGAGCCTGTGCGAATCTAATGAAGTTCAACAACACCAAATGCAAGGTCCTGCACATGAGTCAGGGCAGCCTTTGGTATCAATGCAGGGTTTTTTTTTAGCGGTTCTGAAGAGAAGGGCTTGGGGGTGCCGGTTGATGAGAAGCTCAACATGACCTGGCAATGTGCAGTGTCAGTTGCTTAATTTAATTAAAGGGTTCTGCATTTTTTCCTAAGAATTCACATGCAAGGGTATCACAAACAGTTTCCAATAAAAATCTATAGCGAGAAATTTTTGAGATTCAAGAAAGTTGCATGCATTTTTTTCTAGTGTTTCTCTATATCTTAACGTTATGATCTGTGCTAGAATAGCCAGGAAGAGGTGCCAAAATATCAGAAGACAAAGAACCGGCGTCGTTGTGACTTAATCAAGCCTGGAAAATAACTGAAATATGCCATGCAAAGATGTTATCATTTCTCAGCACATTGTTGAGAATTAAGAAACTTGAACAGAGTATACAAGGCCTACAAAGTCATCCAAAATCACTTTGATATTAACGTAAGACCAGGAGAGTCTGAAATAGCGAAGAAAATCTTGCAGGAACTCATACATTTGCTATGCATTCATGTTGGAGGTGTACAAGGGAGGAGTGAATGTTAGAATATAAAGCCGTTCTCATGGACATTATTTTTGAAATATCAAAAGGAAAACCAGCTAAATCCTATCAGCAAGGAACAGAGCTGCTTACTGCAGCAGGCATGGCACTGAAATGGCAGCTCACAGCTGAAAGGCAAATTGGTCTCAGGCTGAAACCAAGGAAGACCAGACTCTGAAGAAGACTGACTGCCAAGTATGATCGACATTTCCCTCACAGTGAGGACAATGTATGATGATAAACCTCCAAAACTACTTATCACATCGAAATCCATGTGAAGTTCAATACAAACACTGAAATCTTCCACAGTCAGTTCTGTTTGAAAAGGGCTTGAGACACCATTGTGATGGACTGCTTTACCAAGGACACTAAACAAAGGTTATAACTGCAAATTCGAAACGGACAATAGCAGAAGAAATATCCTTCAGAACTGTTGACGTACTTTGATTTTTAAAGACTATTTTCCTGGTCCGCTATAGGCCATATATTCTCTTTTTAAGTAAAACCCGATGGGAAGGTAAGTACAGGCACTGTGCAACCCTTGAAAAGTTTGATACTTCTTTCCCTTCAGACCGGAAGGCTGATGCCAGTGGAAGGCAGGCAGCTAGCATTTTTAATATAGCATGGTCTCCCAATTAATGCACGTGATCCCTCTTTGAGTTGTATGTTCAACTGCACTCAATTCAGCTGCCGTGTAGACCTTCCAGACCAGAGGTGAGATCTAACCTCATGATCTTTTTGCCATCCCTCAGTTGTTCAAAGTCTTGACAGAGCCCACAGATGGGAACTTCTGCTCATCAGAGCAGTGGTGGCTTACAGTGGAGATCACATAAGATGTTCACAGCTTGATCTTATGGAGGTATGACAACACAGCAAACAGCTAAATTTCACAGCTTTTCCACTACCATGTCTACTTGAGTGGAGCAAAACTTCCACATAATCAGCTATCCAGAGTCTATCATTTGTCACACACTGAACAAAGCCCTTTTTCAACGGTGGGGAACCAGTCATCCTGAATACAAAAGGGCTTTTTCATGTCCTTCTGTGTATGAATACGTTAGTATGTCTTTAAATTGTTTGTGAGCCCTCTAGCTGTGCATTCTGTGCTGTAGGCAAGAAACAGCCAGAATACGGGACTAACTAGGGCCTGAACATTTGTGAATAACCCATCAAAGACATTTATTTGAAGTCTACTCGGTTCATGTGGTTTTCTCGCATTCGGTAAAGGCATAAAGGATGCAACATTTCTTTACTGATGCGTATTGAGTAAGACAGACAATCACTTTGTCTTCTTTCAGTAAAAAGGTGAATAGATTTCCCTCACAGCAATTACAAATATTTTTTTGTGTATAACAGTCCTATGAGTAACAGTGCAATGCCGGATATGGTTACAGTTCACACAGTATTTTAAATACTATTTTTGCACCTCTTTGTGTGATACTTTCCTAAGGTTCTGTACCCTGGGGGGCCTTGGTCACTGGAAAACAAATAAAAACAACAAAGCCAAAGTCTCTCTGGATGAGCATTTTACAAATTGGTGATGGATTTTACACTTTCCTGCTATGTGCCAGACGGGAGAGAATGGACCAACATGAGAGTCTGCAAGCAAGTCAGCAAAACTGCAAATGGAAGATGAGTATGGGACCAGCAAAGCAGAGGGATCGAGGGCTGGTGACAGACTCCATGCAACCATGATGTTTGAAAGAAGAAGATTTTTTTCTTTTCAATGGAAGCACTTGCAACCTGGACAGAAGAGACTCAAGACCTCTTTCCTTGTTTTCACTAGTCAAATATCCTTAAACTGATTTGTTTCCAAGCAAAACTTTGGTCAGTTTCATCTCCAACATAGGATCACCTACCACTGTGAACATTGCTACTGCTGGCATAGACCCTGAGATAACTGAAGCACAGGAGAATCTTCAGCTTCATCTGCAAGGAAGCATTTAACCTCAAAGTGTCAAGCACACTTCATTTACGTAAGCAGAAGATGAGTGCAGATTTCGGTATACTTAAAACAGCAACTTCCAGATATCACTGAGAGGACAACATTAAAGCTTGTCCTCTTTGCATTTCTGTTTACAGATTTTTGTCTTCTGTCAGTAGGGTATTTGTACTTTGCAAACCTTCAGCAAACTCAGTGTCTGATCACTTTGAACAGCCTGAACTCTTAAATTCTTTCCATGAGCAGATCCTTAGAGGAAGCTAAATGCATTTGCTGAGCTCGTGAAGACTC
Organism: Cariama cristata; assembly: GCF_000690535.1. NCBI lineage: Eukaryota > Metazoa > Chordata > Aves > Cariamiformes > Cariamidae > Cariama > Cariama cristata. Next base: position 22,875 of record NW_009619222.1, on the reverse strand, counting down.
CAGAGAGATCAGTGCTTGTAGCTTGCAATTTGAGATGAAATGGTGCTCTCAGATACGGTGTAAAAACCCCCTTGTTTTTATTTTGAGAAGTTAGAAGTGTTCACAGGCAGTAAGCCTCACCAACAAGTCTAAAACACAGAATGGCATCAAAACACAGTCTCACTTGGCAAAAATAAAGTGAAATCACTATTCGTGTCGAAACTACCCTTTGGACTAGTGACAGTATTTCAAGAAGACTAAAGGAGGTAGGAAAATTTCATACTCAGAGGTAAACTGAACTGGTCTGCAGGAATATTTTCTTTGGCACTTAGAAGTTAGGTTTTGTGGAACTGCTGTACTTCAGAACCATCCGAAGCAAGTACTTCACCCACCTCTTGCCTCCTGCCCGGGATCCACTGTACTGGTGACGACTGGCAGCGCTTGGCTCTGAGGACCAGTCAGTAAAGAGCAGCTACGGCCAAAGTCAGCATGGAGGCAGGATTTTAAGTGCCTGTAAGAATTTTCATCAAGGATCTAAACAGCGGTCTCACGGTCTCCTTCCATTCCTTACAAATAAAGTGTTTTAAAGAAATAAAGTCCCATGCATGAATAGCTAGGGGTTTTAGTGCCTACTATTACCTGGGGCTCAGGTTCTTCGAAGCCATAATTGACTGTTTAATTATCACACATAAAGCTTTCATAGATAAAAGTGTTTGAAGCTGATGCAGGAGCGTGCTGGGGAACACTCACTTCCACTCATAAGCACCACTGCGCATTGGATTGAGACAATGATAAATGGACATTACCATGCTACTGATCTGCTGTGTGGTCTTCTTCAAACCACTTTACTTTGGTCTTTTGTGTGCCACACCAATCCAGACCAGAAAGTTAATATAGCAGCTGCAGGAGTTATTTTGCTAGGTGTTGCTTTAGGTGCTTCAACTTTGGGTGATGCAATCACAAAACAAGTAAGTCTTGTGAGATTTCTTGATGTGTTTGATGTAGTTACTACTATAGAATAACAAGTTGTTTGTGAATATTGTATCCATGTTCGTGTGCAAATATAAAAACACATGCAGCATGTATATTTTATACATGCATATTTATCTGTATGTACAGATTTCTACTACTGTGTTTATTTATGTATCTACATAAGTACATGCAATTAGTGCCACTATACTGTAGATTCAAGTAACCTTTGTGTAATACGTAAGATACTAAAGCAAATACCATGGTACTCTGTGTAGTTCTCTTACCCTTTCAAAACAAGCCTCACGATGAAGGCAATACTTAGCTAATTAATTGTGTTTTGTCCTTGTTGCCAGTTTTATCCTACAGCATTGTCTTAGGCAGTATACCAAGACCAGAGAGATAATGACAGATGCATTGTGACATTCCCAGTGCAAATCATGTTACAGTCCTCCTAGTACTAATTTTGCCAGCCAAAGCAAAGGTAATGCTTCTAAATAATAGCTAAGCAAAACCATTATAGCGCATTACTAGCAGGTATGGAGGGCTCCTATGGCCCATTTATAACAATACGAAGCCGCAGAGCTGTTATCTTTATCAGAACGATTTTCTCCGGTTTGTGATTTGTGACACCAGCAAACAAGCAACCCCGCACGCAGCCTCGGCACCAGCAGCAGTTCAGGATCAATGTGGGTGTTAATGACATTGTGAGTAGATAAATACAGGGGCAGGAATCCAAATCCCACAACGGCCCTCTTGAAGTTAATGCCATCTCTGCAAATGGCATATTCTTGGAGCAGGTCCAGGAGCCGTGGTCACAAGATGAACTTTCCCTGACTTTGCGATGCATTAACATCCAGGGCACCCAGGGATCTGCAGCCATTGCTTATGAATCACTCAGAGGCCCCTACGTGTATTTTCTGAATAAGTGTCAGCAAACGTGTTCTGCCCACGCTAAAGAGTACAATTGTTTAGCACTTTGTCAGGCAGTTACCGTGGGTTGTATCAATACGCAAGGATGTGTCTTTTATAATTTAGTTGGAATGGATTTTTGACCCATGAATCAATGAGCGGGTTGCAGACTGAGTAGCATTTGCTTCCTGAAAGGCTGTATGATATCAGCAAGGTCAGCTTACTGTCATTTTTTTTTTCAATCAGAAAAAAAAAAAATTCTTAAGGGGCATTTAACATATTTTGACAAGGTGACCCACAATTATCCATTAGTGTTGTATTTGTCTAAGCCCCTCCGCATTGATATGCAAGGACCATGTAATAGTTCATTGATGTCCCACTTGGGGGTGGGGAATAAGGCAAGTGGGACTTCTCCAAGGTCTTTCACAGCCAGAATGCATCTAGCTATTGCTGTATTGATTAAACATTTGGATAGTTAATCAACACAACTAAGCCCTTTTAACCTGCCATGTGCTGTATACAAAAAAAAGGAGCCATGCGGATGTAATTTTTATTTTCAAATTTAACATAAAAACATACCTTAGCAGACAATAAGGACATAGAAGATATTGCGACTTAGGCATGGTCCCTTATCCCAATACCAAGCCACAACACAACCTTGAAGGCTAGTGTTATACTGCAAGTTTTATCTGAAGTGAAGATAAACCGCACGTTCACGGAAGGCGGCAGTATTTTTACTTTTTTCCCCACACTGGAGTGAAGCTAAAGCTAAATTACCAGTTCTTCGGTTGCTGAGGATTTTATTCAGATTCCTTACTCTACCACATCTATGAAATAGGGTATTTTAGGGGGTGGGGGGAGATCCACCTGTAATGTGTAGAACTCATGAAATTATGTCAGAACTGTTTTGTTATTTACGTTAATTCTTGCAGGGATGCATGGGAGAGAAGCACAAAATAAACACCAAATACCTGGAATGGTGGCTGGAGTTATTTTGCTGCTATCTCTACTTCTCTCACTGCATGACCTCCAAAGCATCAGAAACAGAGAGGAGTTGTGTTCTCAGCTGCAGTAAACCCTTGTAACTGCACCGGCTTCAAAGGGTCCAGAGGATTTACACCAGCTGGAGATAAGACAAGAGGAGCTTTTGGTACCTGGGAAAGCCTACAAAATGGTCCTCTTGTTTGTCACTGGCTCTCTACGCGATGAGAAATAGTGTGACTTGAGCCAGCTGTGGGTAACGCCGGCTGGTGAACAGCCCAGCTGAAAGGGAGGATCACAGGTCCCCTTCCCACCTGCACAGTGTTTATAACATCACGTCTGTGAACATACCTGTTGCATTAAGGATTTATTGTAACTGTAAGTGCCAGTTCCCATTTCTCACTAACCACCATTTCAAAGTAGCTCATACCTCTGCAAATAACCTGTGCCCCAGGTAGGCATTCAGGGGGTTCGGTTCTTTGCACTCATGAAGGTTGCCCTTGGTTTGAATACAGAAGATGTAGCACCTCAACCTCTGTAAATGGACTTGACCAAAAGGAATAGTGTAGAGGGGCAGAGCAAAATTGCAAAATAAATAAGTAAAGGTATTGCTACAAGTCTATTTAAACTATTTTAACTGCGAAGCTGAGTAAACGGTTCTACATTACATTATATATTAAGCACTAATGTGTAACTCTGCAGACTAAGTGTCTTATAATGCACTAGTTCAATTGGAATAATTTGCATAGAAAAGTACTTGGAAAGATGAAGAAAAAAACCAGCTGTTTCATTCCTGTGGTGTGTCTACGGCAGTACTGTCTTGGGAGTGTGTCTAAGCTGTATGCAATAGACAAACTAAACCCAATTAGACTTGGGTTGTAATTTTCCCTCCTTAGTGGAGTGGTGGCCATGCATCAGTACAGCACACTATAAGAAAGAAATTAATGGCCCAAATGTGATGCTTACCTATGTTCTGAGTACACGTGGAAGGACTTGTGTGACTCCAAAAAAACAAGTATCTTGTTAGCAGGCAGAGCTGACCGTGTTAATGGAGATGAAATTTCTGAGAACGCCCACTGTGAACTAAACTTTAACCAGTGGCTAATCTACACATTTATTTAGTTAGCAGATCTTTAACTTCTCTATGGTTAAGCTACCCTTTTGAGAATTATTGAGCAATTTGTAGATGGGGGTAGAAACTGATGCAAAATCTGATCTGTGTTTGTGGAGTCAAACACTCAGGGCAAAACTGTTCTCCTTTGCTCCGTGTCTTTCCATCCTCTTCACTATTTACTCTAGTACTTTTATCAGAGGGGTGTATCTTGCCTGCTGTCCTTGCCAATGCTGAGTTAAGTGTGGAGAATATTTCTGTAAAGTTGCCCAGTAAAGTTCTGTAAAGTTCTGTGTTGCCCAGAAAAAGTCTAAGTAAGAATTTTAGGAAATTTTCCAATAACAATCCTGTAAATAATTATATTTTAACTATTGATTTTAGACTTCCTGTCTTCTGAAGTCAAGGTGTGAATCATCTAGACATGAGTTTTAAAAAATAATTTATTTTTTAAATTTAACTGTAATCTCAAAATTTAACTGTGATGTTTGTGCGCCTCCATTATTTATCCGTCAAATGCTTGTGAAAATACTTAACTGAAGTTCGTGATAGTTACAATTTGTGATGTACCTGGACACAAAGGAAATGGAAGGAAAAAAAAAAGCATTTTGATACTTAAATAAAAAAGAATGACTGTGTTTAAATTATTTGTTCTGAGAGTTGGGTTCCAGTCAATGTTATTCACCTCCTGAACAACAAGAAAGTTGGCAGGTACCTCTTAAATCTACCTGGAACTCTATAAAAACAAATCTGCAATGAAACAGAGCTCCCATTGGATTGATATCTGTTACAGAACACCAAACTTGAACAGCTTAAGCTGTCAAGTGTCATATAATTAACACTGGAAATCATAATAAGGCAATTTAATAATTTGATTTACTAAAGGAAAAAAAAAATTCCTGAAGTCAATGTACTAAACTGTAAATGAGGGTAGTTAATTCAAATGTTTTCATCTGCCTTTACTTCTATGTCAGAGGTGGTGGGAACAGTCTAAAGTCCAGAAGGAACCCACTGGTGGCACTGACACCCACAGCTACCCCAAATTCAAAAGATTTCCAACATTTGCACTAGCGCTGAAGTTCAGCTCTAAACCTTTCAAAGCTGCCACTCCTCTTTCTTATATACAAAGCAGCAATCTCCTTTGAATTTTGACCAAAATTTAAAACATTTTTGCTGTAAAGAATCATTGGTGCTCCTTCTCGATGCTGGAGACAGATGTATTGAAGGGTCTTACAGCTCCATATTTCCAGTGCGTTCAGACCAGAAAGAAAATAAAAGGACTTTGGTTCCATCC
>NW_009619222.1:0-17614 GCF_000690535.1 Cariama cristata | reverse complement strand
TTTACTAGAGTTTATCCAGCAACCCCTGCTATCGTTGGAATATATTGGTACATCATCTAATTTCCTGTACCTGAACAGATCAAAAATTATAAATGAAATGAAATCCGTGTTCCATCACGTTAAGAGGTATATTTTGGGAGAAAGTGAAACCACTTTTAAATAGCGTAACATTAAGGAATGGCAGTGAAAAGCAGAACTAAAAATGAAAAAGAAATAACGTCATCAATATTACATCTTTTAATTCACAGTTAATGCATTTGTTTTCTGAACTAGTGGAGTATAAATGTCAAATCAAACACTTTTAATTAAAAGTCATATTACTCTTTATCTTATACAAAAGATCAGTGTTAACTTCCCCATTTATTTCGCAGTTTCCAGTTATTTAAAGAACATGCTGTCATTTAGGATTGTATTAAAATATTTAAAAAAAAAATCTCAACATCAAAATCCTTTTAATGGCTTGCAAATAACCTAAATGTTTTTCAAATTCACTTGTGGGGTTTTTTTTAAGGAAGCCAATGATTCTTTTAGCAGTCAGTTACTGAGTTTCTCCTGGCTTGTGAAATGAAAATACATCTCCCTGCTTCCCATTTTTCACAGGTATATTGTACTCTTTCATTCACAAGTTGCCCATGGCAATGTTCAGTATTTTAATCACAGCTGAAAAGAGAGGGAAGGTAAGAAAAATTTTGCATAACAAGTTTTATTAATAAAAGGATCTTCACTCATGATCACACGTAAATAGATAGTTTAATAAAGATGTTTCTGCTGGTGATATTGTTGTCAATGAGAGCAACACGGAAATCTTAGAGGAAAGTATGCCTGGCACCATGCAGAAGGGTTTCTCAAGGGCTGCTGGTGAGATCTATGAAATAACAGTCTTTTATTTACTGTATATAAGTCAGCATTACAGTGAGCAGTGATCAGTAAGTATCACCAGTATGAAGTTCAATGTTGCCTTAACTCTGTCCCAAACTAATTAAAACTGTCTTTCTTTCCTATTTTTTTACCCTCTTTGCGCACACAACACTGTACTAAACTATGCTCCAGCCCCAACCACTCTGTTCACATCCTTTAACTAATTATTACCAGAACTGGGGAAAAAATAGCCTGGCAAAATGGTGTGGGAAAAAGAGGATGTTAAGTAAGGTCGTCCAGCACACTCTGAGGAGCCTGGTACTTTTGTCAGTGGTAAAATCCGTGCCTGTAATGGACAAACAGGGATGTATATCCTGAGAGGGCTTTTAATTTTTCATAGTGCTATGGATCTGTGTCTGGTACGTGCTATGCAGTAATACCGACTTCTTAACACACACACACACAAAAAAAAAATAATTAAAAAAAGGACCTTCTGTGTATTATTATGTGGAAGTGATGAGTATTATGACTATATAATTCAGGTGTGTTTGTGAATGCATATATGCAGAAATGTAATACGTGTGGGTGTTTGTACATTAGAGAGCATTAAACTTTAAATCACTCCATGATTTTATACATACTATATATCAGAGTTATTAGAAGCATAGCTCCCAAAAACCTCTCTTCCATTATTCCTACAGTAGTGAAATGAAGTTCTTTGAAAAACAATGACAAACGATTTATACTACCCAAAGATAAAACTGAAAACAAAGGATTAACTATGCTGTGTAAATTATAATTATAGTTGTAATTGGTTAAAATGAATGTGTAATAAAAACCTGAAAGGATATGTAAACAGAAAGTGAATTTCAGTAATGAATCAATAGATGATGTGTATTCATAATTCTGTTTTCCTTTTTTCTTCTAATTATAAGTGGCAAAGAATCATCTAATATTAATAAGATATGCATAATGCAAATACTGTTTTTAAGGTTGGAATCTTTTTTATGACTGGATTAAGAGAAAATGTTTCACAAATATTTGTTTGCATTTTTAATATTTGGTAACTCTAATTCCTTACTCGAAATAAAAGTTTAATGCTCAAGACACTTCATGGTCACAGGTGAAAAAGCGTAACTGGAAAACAAGAAAAAAACAACACATTTTCATTTATGGGTTGTAGCTACTCAGAAAGCAGAAATTCAGCAGAAAACTGTTCCCTACTTTCTTCCCCTCGTCCAAAAGCCGTCGAATCTGGAAAGTAATCACTTCCCAATGGCTCCATGTCACAGTTTAGCTAATTAACAGGGGCCACCATAAGCTTTGGATTACCTAAATGGGCCGTGCCACCAGCCATTGGAGAAGAACAACCTTTCTACTGGAACAAGCCCCATCAGGGCTCGCTAGGGGCTTTCGGGAGCTCTGGACAACCCCAGTGAGGTGACGTGCCTCGATGCGCCTGGCTGGATGCACTGATGGCCCAACAGCAATCTACTCCGAAATTATCACGTTACTTTTCAATTTTTAATCATACTGTTTCACAGTACTTATTGCACCTGTTGTGGCAACGCTGCATCAGATGTCAGAAGTACGGTGTGCTGGAGGATGTACATCCAAACGTCAGAAACCATCTCCGCTCTCGTGGGACTACAAGCTTAGCGTGTGTTGAGAGACGGTAAGGAAACGAACGAAGAGAGAAGAAGAGACTGCCAGTTGTCCTTGAGAAAAAAAGTAATATTTGAAGTATTATAAACACAATCTCAGCCTAATGGTATGTGCAATAACATCATTCCCATAGCTGCTTTTTGGCAACTCATTCTGAAGTTCTCCTTGCGAATAACTAATTTGTGTAGGCAAATGCGCAGTCACATAAATGCTGAGTGTGTGATTACAAAATTGTCTGTATGGCAATGCACAAAAAATTAATCATTTAAGTATCTTTCGTGAAAAATATCATCATCTTTATTGAACACTAGGAAGCTGTTTGTACGAACATATTTCAAATTGGTGAGTCTCTGATTTCTATTGAATGCTCTTTGCCACTGTGTCTATGAAGTAAAGGAGTTTTATACAGTTCCAGAAGTGGAAAGATTTATATAACAACTATTAAAGAAATATATGGATGTCAGTTTAGAGACTGGTATTCAAACATTTGTCTTTTGGAGTTTTTTCCCTAAAAGGAACTTTTATTAACTGAGGAAAAACAGCTAGTGATATGAGAATGTTGTTGAACCTTTGAATATCTTTCATTTTATCACTTTTAATGCATCTTTAATTTTTAACATTCATCTTATTATAGACTGAAATCGTGAGATGCATGTGTGGTTTCCACACAGTTTTAAAGTTCAATGCACAGTCACAATTCTGAGGGGAGATTTCACACATTTATGAAAAATAAGGCATTTTTGCAGTAAAGTTGCAAAGTGTGAAAGAATTCTTGTTTTATCTGCCTTACTTATCATGTTTATGAGTTATTTTGCCTGGAAGTAAATTGACAAGTTGTCAATGAACAATAGACACTGCTTCAGCTAGGCTTTTCACAGGTTCGGATGCCTTTGGGCAAAAGGGCTAAATCTGTAGTTTGCAATCTAGCATATGGAGTACTGAAAAAAGTGGCAATGGGGTGAGAGACATTTACTGAGAAATTCATGTGGCTGCTGATCTCTAACCAATCCATTCGGTCTGGGATTTATGAATTCATGTACAAGTGCTCTACCCTCGCAGTTAGAGAAGGGGATTTCAGTTTACGTACAATGACCCGGTTCCATTTATTCCTGCAGTACTGCTGATCTGCTCTATCAAAATAAATACTTTTATTTTTCACCACAAGAAATGGCACCTCCGTCTTTAATAATAAGGCCGTCTTTAGAACAGTTTCATATATGATTTCTGCTTATTCCTGCTTTTTGTTACAAGAACTGCACTATAATCCTCTCATTAACACAATTCTTGATATCTTTATCCCTACCCTCATTATAAGCGCACCCTCTTGAGGTGTCAAGCATATTGTACACTTTACAAGGAGTTAAAGACAATTTCAAATTCGCATACTCTAGTAGGGGAAATACTGTTCTCGTTTCCTTTACATGACGTTGTATTTGTCAAGAGACCTTAATGCACAGGGGTGAAAAATGTGATGCCAAACGCTTTTCCAGTTTCCAGACGCTCTTTAAAAAAATCATGCGTGGTAAAAGAATGAGGGGAGAGCTCAGGATTTCCCCCTTTATTGGGGCTGGAACGTATCTGATATTTAATACCTGTCACCTCTTGACTTTCCCAGTTGCTGAAGCTGTTAAAGTGCAGAACCCACAAAACGCATTGTGCTTACCTGGCCAGGCACAAATTCACATTACTTTAGATATTTGCCACCCACGCCCTCAACAGAGTAGTTTTAAAATGATCTGTGAGAAGTGCTGAACCCTTTTGCTAGGAAATATTTATGCAGTTATGTAGTTTAGGAGCATTACCGTTGGCAATTAGCATACGAAATAATACTATGAGCAGTAAAAGTGATGATAAATGACTGATGAAAGGACACTAAATTAGACTGGTTACCACACTTAATTAAGAGACAACTGTGCTACTTGCTTGATGTCGGTATCTTACATCTGACAAAAAGGGTAAGTAGCCTATTTTAGTTATTATCACAGCCCAAAGAAAGTACAACTAAAACAAGGAGGGATACGGATCATAAATACATCACACTATGTAATGCACTAGTCAACCTGAGGAAAATAATGAATGCATTATATTTTAATGACTTACAAACGCTTCAATTATTAATGATCAGGCAGACTATTTTGGTTTCTGTATTGGAATATTATTTAGATTTTAATTATCTGCATGCAGCAATGAAGCATGTTTTCCGAGCTCTGTGATTTGCCTGCCAGGTTTGGCTGATAGAAAGACAAAAAGATTATGACCGATTCCATTTTTAACCAACTTATTTAAATACAGGAGAGGAAAAAAAAAAAAAAAACCACAACGTGATCACAAGAAAAATTCCAGCTTCTGGTGGAGGTTGCCTATCTTGTGCCAGCTACAAAGGCCTGGATTTCATGAGCTGCAGTGGTTGCAGAATACCAGGCTGCCTTTCAGAAGTCTGCCTCTTCACTAAGCTTTTGTGAAAATTATGCTGATCATAAACCTGAACATATGCTGATCATAAAAGGGAGCACTATATTTCTTCCAAAACAGGTTGAATCATTCTCAGTAAAAGAGTGGCAACGTGAAAACTCATTTGCGAAAATTGGCTGGATTCAAAGTAGATGGTCGTCTTTGAAGTAGCTGAAGGTGTACAGCAGTTGCTGTGAATGCCCTCTTTGTTTCTGTGGGTTAACAGCCACATTTTCCTCTTCAAATTTTTTTTTTCTTCCTGTGGCAATGCTGAATATGCTTTTAAATTTAATTTAAAGAGAGGAAACCACCAAATTTGCAAAAAAAAAAAGTCTGAGATGGTCAACGTGACTACTGTCCGTGCCACCCAAGCTCTGAGCCACATCAGGAGTCTTGCTAGTCCAGGCAGGGCCGCAGAGACAGAGCAAGACCCAGAGACTGGCAAGGACCCGCTCAGGAAAGAAGGCACTTTTGGGGGTTTGGCACGCCTTATCTCAGGAGCCAGAGGACCACAAGCCTTATTCTGCCCCAGCAATGCAGTTATCTCATGAAAAGACAATCTCTCCCAATACTGGGAGACCGCTCCTCTTCCAAGCAGGGATAAACTGAAGCTGAGTGTCTAGGTAGTTACTAGCAAGCTAGCATATCGGTTTCCCGCCAACTTATTTTTCTCCCAAGAGCTTCTACTCTTGCAGCTCTTCAGGACGCAGCTTTGCAGCTGATGTAGTTTGCAACTTGGTGCGATGATGCAAAGCGAGGCCGGAGACTATGATAATACGGCAGCCTACTAACTGCAGTAGTTTAGAAGGTGCTTCTTATGTGTTATCTATATATTAACAACCAAACCCATCCAAATTTAATACAGTCCTGCGTGGGACTTCACACCGTATCTCCCTGTAAGGGTTTGGTGGGAGTGAAGTGAATTTCACCCAAAGGTATTTCCTCCAAAACACTGTCAAACATAAACTGGGTGGGTGGAGAGTTTTGTGGAAAAGGACCTTTTTTTTTTTTTCTATCTGAGCTCTTTCATATATGATCATCTCCAAGTTGCTTTGCAATATTAGTGGATAAAATATCTTACTTTAAACTGTCATTTCTTGTAACAGCCTTACAGACAGTACTTAAAAATACTGATGTTTTCTTTTTCCCTTATAAATCAATACAGAAATGCTCTCTAAACCATTGGTATTCTCACTGCTGCTATACATTCTATAACAAATGTAGAAATAAATTATTTCCTGGCCTAGACAGTATGTACCTACAGAGACAAAAAATAAGATTAGTAAAGCAGTAATAATCTCTTTAAACTGGATTCCTGCAGATTAAATTGGAAATAGCCATAATTATCCCGTACTCTGCTATCGCCACATGGATGCTCCATCCTTTTCCTGCACGTCAGCTGACAACTTCTCAAATGCACCAGAAAGGCCTGCCTTGTTACAGTTGTTTTCTTATGCCTTGGCTAAGTTTTCCTTAATTATTTCTCCAATTCTGTCAGCAGTGTTATTGCCCCACTAGTTTAAAGGTTAAACAAAGCACCAAACCTGTCAAAGTGAGTGAAACCAACTGGTGAAGAGCTATCAGAAAGTAATCAGTGCTAATAGGTACATAATGGCTAACAGTGAGCTGTTTGCACTGAGATACATCACCCCAGACAGAACACAGACCTCGCCGAAATCGCACTTAAGGAAAACACAGAGTACCACAGCCAGCTTGTAGCTGCAAACAACATGAGAAATACCTTTCTTCCCCTCCTTCTCTGAAGGGCTCCGTACCTACAAACCCTTTCAAAAATAGCAGGTACACCAGTCACTAAGGTTTTGCCGTATCTCGAGTTCGTCACAGGGCTTTTCTTCCATTGCACGTTTGACACATGACGTTAAAAACATGAAAAAAAGCGTTGGTAGAATTTCAGTGAGATAAAAGGGCAAATGTCAAAAAATACCCATTTTAAGGCATTTAACCTTTCCCTGCATTTTTCTAATATAGTTTGAAGAAGCTGCCAAAAATATTTCATAAGCCTTTTTTCATCTTTTTTTTTTTTTTTCCCCCTTCTGAAGACAAATTGTGTAGCTCATTAGCAGTCCCTTGGAATCATATGCAAAATATAACTGCTGGCTGTGATTTTTTTTTTTTTTAACTGCATTGTCACCCAAAGATATGTTGTAAGAAGTACTTGCAAAGATTAGTTTTCAGCACTTGGAGCCTGATCCTGCAAGAAGTTGAGTCTTTCAAGGTGTTGCATAGTGTTAACTCCGTGAAATCATTGCAAAGTGAGCAGACCAGCACTGTGTACATATAGGTACTCAGTTTATTGTATGGTAGAACTGATTTCTCTTTGAGTTTGTGTAGGACTGCTTATTATAGGAGAGAAATTTCATTGCCATCCGTCCACACATAACAGACTTCTTCTCCCTTCAGCAGCCCTAATTTGGAGAGGGGAAAGGAGATGTTAAAACTTTCCTTTGTGCAGATTAGATTCGTGCTACCTGCTGCCCAACAGCACATCACACCAAAACCTTCGTTGTCTTCCAGGGGGCATATTTTTGCATGGATCAACTATTTTCCAGGAAATTTAGAGCACCTTTCCCATAAAATAGAAGTACTTTTGTTTAAATTTTGTGTATTTAGAATGAATGATCTATCTAGAAACTCTCATTGCTTATTCCTCACCTCTGCTGACAAGAATGAACAAAATACCTTGCAGAAATTAATCTCCTCTATGGAATATCTGCCACTCCTGCTCCTGACCTTAAACACAATTGTTGAAATATTTCTGGGGTATACTTCCCATAAGTATGGAAGGGAATTTTCTGGGTCCCTAGTACTTTTTAAGTAGTGATGTGGGTTATTTTAGCTTTATTTTGGAAAAAAAAAAAAAAACACATTAACATATAATGGCAACTTAAATAGTAACGGAGAACAGCCTTCTACTCAGTTTGCACATATTCATCATGTAAAGCAAAGTTCTGTCTTCAAATAGCATGTTTGTCCTACTCCTACTACCCTAGGGAAACCATTAGAATAAAACGCGATGTTGGAAAACTTTGTTTACCATGACAGAGAGTTCCAAGAAGAGAATGTAGATGTTGTCATGGCACATTACACAAGAAGCTTATTTAGCCCTGTTTTCTGTCCCTTGAAGTGACATCAATAATTGAACAACCATTGATTTAAGCAAAGAAGGTGCAAGAGCTCAGCTACAGTGAAACACTCACCTTTCATGCTGGTCCTTGGCTTAAACATGAAAAATGCCAGACTTTCAAAAATATCTTCAGTTTTTTAAGAATTGCTTTGGATAATTTTGATGCTTACCTAGATATTTACTCCATTAAGTGGCTTGCTTCAAATCTTGTTGATTGCACTGAATGTTGCTATGCCCTCTTGCAGGCAGGCAGAAACAAAAATTTCCAAGTTACGTTCCCTTTAATCAAAGAATTAAAATCTGTTTGTGTTATTCTCACTTAGTTTTTTTGAACACTTGCATGTTTTCTCATCTCCTCCATCAACCTTTTCTCATTGTTACCTTGGTTTTGAGGCTACGTGTGACGCTCCTAATCGTATTGCATCACTGATGTGTGCAGTGACTTCAGTGGCAAGGATTAGTTAATTGTTTGGAAACTACAAAAAATATGTTGAATATGGACCAACGCTATTTTTTTGCATTTCAGTATCTAAATGTTGCCAGTTTTTCAAACATACCTATGTTCTGGAGGATTACCCATACGAAGTGGTTAAATTTGGAAGACTGAAAACTGCTGGAAAAAAGTTGCCTTCTAGAAATGTGATTATTTCATCACTTCCTTTACATTTTCAGGGTGGTGCTTGGCTTTCTTTTGGTGTATCACAATTAAAAAAAAAAAAAAAAAAATCTAATGTTACAGGTACCAAAAAACAGCTTTTAAGGCTTTCCTAAGCATGAACAATGACATACAAATGAACACGACTGCATTATCAAAGCTTTAAGACAGAGCATCAGAGCTAATTGACACCATAAGGATAATTTAAAGCAGCAGAAATCTATCTCTGAATTTTAGTCTGGCTTTGAGACATAGCCTTCCACATCTAAAATGTATCAAGGATTCCCTAAGTCAGAAGCAATCAGGATCTTGTTTTGACCTCCTTAAAAAGAATAGCTTCGCTCCTAGCACACCACTGAGCTTAATATTGATTCAGAGGAAAGGGTGAATCAGCACCATTATTTTTCCCATGGCCATAGAAAGAAGAGAGTTGACCCTATTTAGCTGGTGAGATCTGCTGAAAGCATAGGCCAGCACAACTAAAATTTTCCAGAAAAAACTTTTACACCTGAGGCAAGAATAACTGACAATAGCTACAAAACTGAAAGTATGTGTGCAGAGAGAGAGATTTGGAAATAATGACTTCTAAAACTTTTGAGTAGATCTCTGAAGTGTGCTTTTAATTAAGGGGAGGGGACATTTCTTCTATTTAAAAATAAAAAAACTTTTTACATATGAAATTATGTCTATGTTATATATAATTTGTACACAGTGTGTGTATATATATCCGTATATCAAAAGAAAATATAGCAAGTTTCTTGGTTTGGGGTGCTGGTGCCAAATTTCAGTAAAAGGAATGCATTCTATTACTAAATTTAAATTCTTGAAAGTTGATGTTTAAAATGAAAATATTAAAACTTTCAGAGAAACACAGAGTGTTATTATTCTTCATCACAAAAATATTTACCTGGCTCCCAGCATCTCAGATGTTCTCTAGATCTAAACGTATGTTAAAAAGTTGGGTAAAAAAACCAAAATTGTCCAGTTTCACAAGACTATAAAAAGGCATTGTGAGTGTAGTAACTGCAGCAAACCTCAACTGGAGAGCTGTACAAGAAGGTATTAACCACTGTTAGCAAAGCAGCGTGGATTTTTCAAGTCCTATTGTAATAATTCACTATCAAAAAAGTTAAAGTAATGATTAAGTTTCTCTTTATTGGATGAAGTAGCCATACTGCATTGCATTTGATCATCAAAGTATTTCTTAATACTTCTGATAGCTAAATAGGTAATATATCATTTGGAATTTAAACAATCTCAGGGAGAAACACTTTAAATACTTAAATTCTTCCAGTACCCTTGTCTAACAGTTATCCAATTATTAAGGTATTTCAATTTGACTGATTATGTGATTTGCTAAATTCAGGAGAAGGCCATGTTTCAATACTGAAATTGTTTCTCATTCCCTGTCCTGTTCACAGACCCCGAAGTTTTGCTTTCTTTTAAGCATGTGATCTTAAGAACTATTTACAGAGAAACCCAAGTGCAGCAAAGTAAAAATCTTTTTTGACATTATTTATCTTCGATATGCATTCATTTATATGTTTGTGCTCAATTTACATTTGAACCACTGATTTTTGTTGTGTATTTGCTTGGTTAAATCATGTTAGCAGTCAGTTGATGGATATAAATGACCACTTTCTGTGGAAAGTTAAAGAAAAAGAAGCATATTTAGACGTTTGTGAAATTACACCATGTAGAAGATAGGATATTTATGTTTATGTGTGTATGCACACATACACAAGTGTATGAAAGCATAAAACTAAGGCATTTAGTTTAACCTTTAAATTAGAATTATTTTTTTTTTATTTGGAGTGAAAAATGTCACTCCTTCAAGATGCCCAAGAAGAGCTCAGATACTGCTTGAACCTCTGTCTACCTTTTGATTTTCTTTGGGTCCATTTATACAGCTTAATATTGAATAATGCTTCTGCAGGAATTCTTTGTTAATCATGGACTGTGTCATTTGCCCTTGAGTGCATTCTGTGGTGTCTAAAAATAGTGTGTAGTATATTCCACAGGTCATGCAGGATCGTCACCTTGTGACTGGTTGTTATAAATAAGGGCTTTGGGGTCAAACCTGTCTTTTCTTTGAAGAGGTTAGAAGGTTTCACCCAGAAAGCGACATCAGCCCCGAGTCTAGAAAGCCAGGTCCCAAAAGGATTCTTTGGGCAAGCGCCTTTAAATAGCTAAGAGTGAGAGAAATGGCACTGCAAATGTCAGCTTACATAAACCCAAACAAGAAAAGATGAGAAAATCGTGCCCTTTCCACAAGGACAGAATGTAACTGCTCTAAAATCATTAAAAAGAAAAGTATAACAAAACAAAAACAGACTCAAAAAAAGGTTACTTATTACACTGGTATTGATGTGCGCCAGTATACACCTCGGCTTGCCTCTTCATACTCTGGTGGTTATACGCTTTGGATAGAAAAGTACCTCTTGTCTGCGTTTTGGATTCTATGTTGTTAATCCAAACCATTTTTTTAGTTTTCTTTTGGTTTAAATGCAAGGTTTGAATTAGGGGATTCTAATTTCCCTCTTTCTGGTACTATTCAATTCTTTCCCATCATTCAATAATTGTAGCAGTGAGATGTCCAACTTATTTAAAAAAAGAAAAGTAATGTAGAAACTCGTAAGGAACTTGTATAAGGTGGCTTTGGATTAAATTTGACCCTTAAAGTCTAAGCCTGGACCCAAATCCAAACAATCAAGGGCTTGGTCGTTCCTGGTAAAAACTCTTGTGACACTGCTAAGAAAGAGGAGGTAGTTTGAGGTTTGCAGCATCCTGGTTCATTGTCACCATGATGAAGACTGAGCAGGGAAATGTGTTTATTGTTTAATGTAAGAGGGAGGGCAGCAGTTCAGGTTTTACGGAAACAGCAGTGGTGAACGAGCTGTTAAACTAATGATCGTGCTGTAGTGGGAAGTGCCTACTTTTTTCAACCTACCCAACAGAAAGGCTGCTCATAAATCCTATAAAGACACTTTAAAAGGTACTTAAGCATAGTTGAGTTAATATAAATATTTTCATCCTTTATACGCAATGTCGAGCTTCAGTTAGATGTCAACCTATGGTGACTTTTACCTAGCACATTATTAGTTTGGCTTCTTGAAGGACCATTAAGTAAACACCCGTGTCATTGTTAGGTGAGGTTAAAGGCTACTGATATTCAGGACAAGTACTCAGAACCTCTTTATATCTTTCCGCTATGTGATATTCTCCTCTGACTTAGTTATTACTCATCTGTTATGCAAACTTCATCAACATACACTAACAAGTTTCTGGGAGAGAAGCGGCTGATGATAGAGGATAGATGCAGATCTAATGAACTGTAAAATGAAGTACACATGACGTGTTCAAAGGAAAGAGATAAAAAACCACAAGAGCTAGGGAGAACTAAGGGCAGATGCATCTTCTAAAAGCTTATGGAGCAGACATCTGTTTTCATGCCAAGCTTGAATTATATCAGTAATGACAGAACACTGTACCTC
Source organism: Cariama cristata (assembly GCF_000690535.1). Lineage (NCBI taxonomy): Eukaryota > Metazoa > Chordata > Aves > Cariamiformes > Cariamidae > Cariama > Cariama cristata. Next base: position 5,346 of record NW_009619222.1, on the reverse strand, counting down.
CTGGAGTAGAAGTTACCTGGAGTCAGAATATCTCCAAGAAAGGCAGAAAGCAGACGTCTTCAAGCTGAGTGACTCCAGGTCACCAGTCTCCTGCAAACACCCTCTTATTTGGTTTGAGATCAGCGTGGTCCTAGTCAGGACTGGCTTAATTTTAGAGCTCATGAGAGCACTTGTAGAAAAAAAAAAGGAAAAAAATAATGAATAAATGCAAAGCACATTCTCTTTCCTTGAAGAAAGACTCAACTTTGTGTTGCAGAGAATGAATAACTTAGATGATGAGAAACAAAACACAATCCCACAAGGAATCTGCTAACAGCACAGTAAATTCACAGTACATATGATTAGTAAACTATCTGAAAGTAGAGAAGCAAAAAATGTAAGTAAAAACCCCACATTTTTTTTCTCTCTCTCCCTGTGTCTGTGTTTGGAAAATATTGCTGCTCTCAGCTAAATCTCAGCACAGCTTCACGAGTACACAAATTCCCCAGGAAGGAGAACAACTAGGAGTTCCCAGAAAAAGAAGGAACCTGAGTCACACAGGATCCCTGTCAAGAGAGCAGAACCTCACATTGAAAGTATGTTTTAGGGAGTTTGTTTGGAATTTTTCTGTACATTTGTGTCTAGACTTGAGTGCTGACTCACTCAGCAAAACTGTTCAAGTGATGAGCTCTGTGAAAATCCAGCCTTAAAGGATTAAGTTAGATTTTTGACAACGGAAGGATATTGGACACCGTAACAAAGCACAATTTAAATTTTTCACATTGGACTTCTCCAATACACAGTTACGGTTATACCATTTGAGTATTATATGAAAGGATACAAACCCTCCTTGCCCGAGAGACTAATTTTCTGATGACAGTCCTAGTAGATAAAACTACAGTCAGCTGCTTCTTCTGAATCACTGTGTCTAGGCGAAAGCCGTAATGAATAAAACTGGCATGTTATCCTTTCTTGCAGGAAATTGGGTCTTTCTGTTTTTCACCATTGGAAATACCAAGGTAAAACTCCTACCAACTTCAGGGTCAAGATTTCTCTTCAAAAGCCCTTTTTGTAGGACACAAAAAAACACCCACTTGTAAAACCAGCTTCTGAAATAGAATGGAAACAAATCAGCTTTTTTTTGGGGTGGGTGGCTGGATTTTTTTAAATCTAAATCACAACCAACAAATCCTATTAAAAAAGTCAGAGGCATATTTGAAGACAGTCTTCTTTCAAAGGACTTTACTGTCCTCTATACATCTTCTACAATGTTGCATTCATGTTGGGGCCTTTTTATAAGAAAATTATTTGCATGAGAAATAAGAAAAACAAGATAATAGATTATCAAAAGTTATTTATACCAGAGGACTAAACAGAGGATGAGAATGCTATTTTATCCTTCAGTTTAAGTCTTTGCAAGAAACGCAGCCTGGCATTTGGTTAATGGCAGCTTTTTTAAGACAGTTGACTGTATTCACTGCAGAAAGACAGTGGGTTGAGCAGAGGAGAATAAGGATTGAAATCAGCACTGAGGTGTTTTTTCAGAAGTACTGTCAGTAAATGACCCTACTTTACAGTTTTGGGGAGACATAAATTCCTTATATTAGTTTCATAAGATTCAGTTTGCTTTAAAAAGGACAGCTTACAAATACCATTTTTGTTGTATATTTTTCTCCAAACATTTGCAAGTTACAAGTCAGAGCTTGCCAAATTTACTGCCAAATCCACAGGGTTGTGCTCCTGCATTTCCTTCAGAAAACCGCAGAAGTTTTAGACCACAATTTTCAAAAAGTTACCTTAGTTTCCAAGCCCACACTTCACAGCCACCACTACAGCCTGGTAGCATCCCACACTGGGACATCGCATCAGTGCAACGGTGTGGTCCCAGGGAGGGTACCCAGCCATGTGCCACAGCAACCAGGAGCATGGGGCACTCGTGCCCTGCAGCCAGATTCACTCCCTGATGCAGGATTTGCAACCAAGTTAAAGCAATGACCCTGAGAAAGGGCTGAATTTCATCAACTTCTTTCCAGATCCTGACGATTAAGGATAGGTAAGAACAAGTAACGTGTCTGCTTAACAAACAATGGGGAATAAATACAATTTCCAGAAGCAACTAATTGCTCTGTGACTTACTGGTATAATACCCTAGAGCTTCCTGAAGTGTTTTGAGCCAAATTCTAGGGGATCCTGTGAATTTCACTTGTGAAACTGCCATATTTTGTGCAAACTCTCCTTTTCTTCACCTTCTACCCTCCCTAGCCCCAAGAGGGGGAGGATTGTCAAGTCATTTTTTGTTTATCCGGGAAGCAGGAATCAAATTATGCTAAAGAGTAAACAAATAACATTCAGCTTGTGAGCCCTCTGGTTACAGGGTTTCTCTCCACCCACTGAATCTTATTGCATAAATGTTGAAAAACATTGCTAGGAAACAAACAGTGCAGCCCTTTGACAGGTTAGCATTGCCAAAACCCCGTTAATTAAAGGAACACTGTAAATTTAGCTAGGAGTCTATAAAAACTGAAACAAAAACTAATGAAAATATAACTTAATAACAATTACTAATTATCCCAAATAGCCCTGGGAATTTGTCATCAACTTTATTTAACGCCTCTCTCACATCAGGGTCAGGCATTTAGCAGCACAGTTTATAGGTGCAATCCTTTTTATGATAGCTTATATTGGAAATGAAAGTCATCTTCATTGTGAACTTATCTTGACAAACAATGTCAAACACTCAGACTCGGTGTCACTCATTTACCACTAACCCATCTAGAAGCTGCTGCTGTTGGATTTAGCCTTCAAAAGCATGTCGTTGTTTGACGCGTTAGAAAAGGTAGTGATACTAGTAGTAATTGGAGAGCCCTGGCAATGACCTTGTCCTCCTCCCAAGCCCCGGCTAATCCTAGGTACGATACCTCCACTGGCAGCACGATTATTATCTGTGGCTATTGCTTTTCTTATGGGTACACACGCTCCAGAAAGGGTTAGGAAAAAAGTAATAATGCAGTACAGAGATTAAATGTTTTTACTTCAACTGACCCTCATATATTTTCGGCATTGGTTTCACAGTTAGTGCAGTTAGTAATATTTTTTCAACCCCTCAGTTTATCAAATTGATTTTTTTCTACTTTTATATTATTTAGTTTAATTAGAAGCACTAAAAATCCTCACAAATGGCAATAAACTATATTACATGCGCTTGAAATAAGTGCCAGCTTTCCAATATTCATTATCCTTCACAATTGCTTCTGCCCTGCTGAGTCTCCTTTTTGAACAAACTAAGATGGGAGAAGAGAGGTTTTTGGGGCAGTTGTCCCTCCTACCAGAGGACTACAACTGTCAGAGCAATAGCTGAGATAGATGAGACCCATATAATTTCAAAGTTCATATACACAATCAAAAGCATACCTTGCGTTTTGTAAAAATCAAATAGCACAGATCATTGTACACAGGTATCATATTTTATGTCGAAAACCACTTTAAAAGGTACTTTATTCTGAAGGTTGCAAGAGCCATAGTTTGAGGAGAGAGGCCCATTGGGAACAGAATTATTGTACTCCAACTTCCAGATAATAAAAGGATATAATCAACTACAAAATCCATATCTTGGTACAGTTGATTTTCCTATAAAGCTTGGTTTCAGAGGGAAAAAAAATGTTAACTAAGCTGGTACCAAATATTAGCAATCTTGTATAATTTTCCAGTTTCTCGCTTCTGTGCTTAGAACAAAATTTCCATTTTAAAAAGTTTGAAAATTATGAGAATTTTTGAAAGGGTGGTGAATTCAGTGTTTTATTGTGTAATGTTATGGAAATATTTTACTTACCATTTTATTGACTTTCTGAGAACACACTAAATCATTTTACTGCATAATTTTAATTTCTACAGGCAATAAATGGTTGGCCATTCAACATATGGTAGAAGCATCTGCAAAGACCAGAAGAACAAGATGTTTGCAAATTGTTCAAAAAGTGTGCAGATAAGAGTGTTACCTGTGTTAGGTCATGACCACAGGCTCTCTCAGGATTTGTTAACTAGAGAATAAGGATACCATTTTCCCATTCTTCTAAATGAAGCAAAATCACTCATAGCCTTAACTTCATGGAAAATAATTTACAATGTCTGGTTAGCTGTCCTTGCAAGTCATGTAAATCTACCACCTAGTTCATGTGTTTGTCATTCTGCAAGACAAAGGCGACTTCTATGGGTCATTCCTCTTCCATTTACACCTGGTTTGGTTTTGCTTCTGGCACAGGGCGTTTTCCTTCATCTAAGTAACTTCCTCAGTCAACCCAGGGAGCTGCTGACACAGACAAAAAGCTCAGGGAACTGCAAGGAGGTAGTTATGACCAAGAGATATTGAAGGATTGGCCATGGGTGGCCCCTGCTCAAATACAAACTTGAAGAGTATTGAAAATTACGGATTCAGAAAATGCAATATACCTACAAAGAGTTGTATGTCCTTCACAGTTTCCCTGGCCAGTAACAATCCAACACGTAACCTATTTTGCCCAGCTTTAAGCAAGCCCCAGGATCTGCCCAAGGAAGTAGAAAGAACCATTAGACAGAGTGCAGTAGGAATCAATACGACAGAACGTGAGGCCATTTGGTTCAGTGCCAGAATCTCATTAAATCTTAAACAATTTGTGAAAGTAGTATATACAGCCTAGTTCTGTCCTAGTGTTGAGCTATCATCCTTGTGAGGAGCAGGGTTGGATCCCCATCTTTACTACAACAACAGTCTTGGTATTTACATTTTGAAAATTAGGGGTGTTGAGAAGATGCATTAAAACTGACTCTCAGTGACTGGAAGCTAATTAAACTTTTAGATGCAAGAGAGTTAAAATAAAAAAGTTGACTTCTTTTCACATTGTACATATACAAAATGAACAACCTTAAATAGGATTTTTGCACCTTTATTCAGTTACAAGCAACACTGAGAAAAGACTATAAAGTGTACTTTTTATACTCTCACCAAATCTAATATTTCTAAGGGTAATTTCTGAGGGACATTAGGAGGACGTCCCCTTAAACTTTTCTCTGAGCTCAAACCAAAATTTTCCTTGAAGCTGTAATATTTTAGTAACAAAGGGACAAAATTGCAAGAAAAAAAAAGAGGAAGCTCTTTTTAGATTTTTAGCACCCTTGTACGTTACAAATGAACTTGGCCTTCTAACTTTTCCAGACCTGTTTTGCAACCATTAGATGAAATTTAGAGAAAAATCCTCCCCGGTCTGGGCTAAAGAAGCCCAGCTCGTTCAGCCTCTCATCATGAGGCAAGTGCACCAGCACATGACCTGCTTTAGTAATCTTGTTCCAGCTTATGGATGTCTTTTTGATATCATAGAATCATAGAATCATAGA
>NW_009619221.1:0-11864 GCF_000690535.1 Cariama cristata | reverse complement strand
GGTGCAGCGGTCGGTAGGGCCGGCAGTCTGCGGTGCAGGAGAGCCCAGGACCGCCGTCCCTAACCTCCCCGACCCCTACAGAGCCTCCTCAGCTTGCGCAAGCAGATCAACGGCTTCTGGTTTTCTTCAGTTCCGTCCCAAACTCCTCCTTCCCCTGTTCATAGGCAACAACATGGAGAAACTCGTTCGGTGCGGGCTTCGCGTTTCACATGGGATCCCCCCAGGGAGGAGGACAGGGACCAACTCCTTTTCTGCTGGCGTAACCTTCGGGGCGCTGTGCCTCCGAGCAAACCGGTTCCGCTGAAAGCGATGGGAGCCCCAGGCCGTGCCTACGCAGTGCTGACCAGGGTTACCACCCGTGCCGCTTTCTACAACAGGAGGAGCCGAGAGGAGGCTTGGAACCACCGCAGGGTTCAAAGGCTGACAAGTCGATTTTAAAAGATGAGGAGGAGTCTGCAGTCCTTGGAAAGTTTGTAAACATTTTGACACCTGATAATGTTATAAGCAAACATTACAGTATGAAAGGCTACCAAAGAATTAGCGTAATGCTGAGCACGTATCAAAAAAAACAAACCAAAACAACCCTGGTTAAAGGCAGGGTGAGAGAGGAGGAGCCAGCAGGTTGTATAGTAAAGCATCTTCAGCGGGGGCAGAAGAGGAGTTATTAAGGCAATCATAAATCCATTCTCTAATGTGCAAGGGCTTGATGTTGCAACCTTAGTAACATTCATTTGGCATGTCTTTCCACATAGTTTCTTGCAACAATTTTTAAGGGCGGGAAAAAGTATTTTCTCTTTTGTATAGTCATAGCAAGACTCTCATTTATCATTAGAGTGATAGCTACTATTCCAGTCGCCCCCCGCCTCCCCAGTGCACAGCAAATGGCCAGAATAAGCTGTTACCAGCTATCTTGACTGACCTAAAAATGCTTGTTGGTTAACACTGTGGGCTGGTGTCAGCTGGAAGATGCCCCTGTTCTTTCCTTCCTCCTCTCCCTCTTTGATCCATGGGAAATCTCCTGCTTAATGCAGTGTCAACCGATGGAGATCTGAATTGGCTGGGGAGTCATGCGCTAGGGTTTCTGATCTGGTAAGAGGAAGCCTGGCCTGGCACATCATGTATATTTTCAGCTCAGTGTTGCTGCCTTGGAGAAGGGATGGTTCTTCATCATGTTCTTTAAGGAGTTCATATCCTGTAAGTTTGCTGGCTACCAAAGTGTCTGAAAAGCATGCAAGTCTGAATGAGAAGATGGAAAATTTCAGCAAAATAATTCAAATGCCTTTTTTTTTTTTTGTTTGGGTGGTTGCAAGAAATAAAAAAAACCCTCTTCACCATCCTACAGCCTTAGGCTTGTCAGATCTCAGGCTGAAAATAGTAAGAGAGCAGGGGTTCACAAAAATCACCAGAATTCTATGAAGTGGGAGAATGCTGGTACCTTACAGATAAAGTGGCTATCAAAATGCTTTACAGTCATGAACGCTGCTTTGGTTTTTTATCACTGCACCATCTACTTTATATAAACTTCAGCTGAGATTTTCAATAATTTTAAATGTGTTAGTGAGCTGTTTTTGAGGTAGGTAAACATTGTTCAGACCACTCCTCTTATATACTTGGTTTTTATTTGCTTTTCCTGATCTTTTTACTGTCTGATCTTCCCGTCTCTCAGGCTTTATCCTTCTACCCTCCTTTTTTTTTTGTCCAGTTCGAATCGCTCTCTCATCCTCATTTGTTAAGGAAACAGACAGCTACATTGGGATCCACAATAACTGCTGAAAAGAGGGCTCAGAAAACCATATTCCAGGAATCCTGATATTCATGAGCATGCTAAATCCATTGGCATGCAAGAAGTTAGGATTTGTTAAAAAGGAAGTTAGTTTGACAGAGATTTTCTGCATCATCTGAAACTATTCACAAACCTTACATTGCTTATTGTATGGTATAGTATGACAGTTGGTAGCAGTAATTACGGTAGTATGTGGGCAATTTTCAACTTGGTCTCCCTTAATCTTTGTTAGCTGTGCATCTCACCTCTAGCATCTTTTTTATATTTAAAAAACAAACCCCAACCTTTCCAGAAGTAGGAAAAAGAAGCCCTATTTGATCTTGCAGAAATCTAGAGCAAAGCTCCTAGCAGAAGGCAAGATTTGGTCCTCAAAGAACAGATGGGCAAATTTCCATTTTAAGCTACATACTATGTTTATTGTATCTGTGGTTTTTGGAACATATAGTGGTTACCAATGTAATTTTTTTTTTTTTAAATAATCAGCCACTATTATCTCACAGCATGCAGTGACAAACTAAGCTTAGATAAAGGCTTTACTGAACTATTTGTGGACAATAAATTGAGGCAGAACAGACCAGTTTTATAATTTCTTTCTGCACTTTGCTGCACCATTAATGCTGCATTGTTAACACATATTTATTTGGTGAGTAAATTTGCTTAGGTTTTTAAGTGTTTGCATGAGTATGAACAATTTCTACTTGTTCCCTATCCTCAAGAGACTAGGACTTGGATTAAGGGCACTGTCTTCAAAAGTCCTAAACCAATCATTCTCCCTCCCAAACAGCCTTTTGCAAGTCGCTATGCTTGTGATTAGTGTCTTTTTGATGAGATAACGGTAAAGAGATACTAAGGTGTTTAGCAGCTTTCAAATAGCATTTCACATTCACTTCACTGGATAAATTACAGAGAAGCAAGTATAAAAAAATACCATTAAATCAGATCAAATTATATGAAAATTGCAATTTAAATAGTATAATGCTTTTTTATTATGTCAAAACATCATATTATGCATTTTACATCTTCCGTTATTGCTTTTGATGCTGTTTTACGAAGGACTATAAGATTTTGCACATAAGTGTATCTTTTCTGAAGAAAAAATTAGAGGGCATGGATAGCACTCAGTTTACTTCTAGAAGCTATTTCCCTATTGTATCTCTCCTAAAAAATAATAATAATTAAAAAGTCTTTCTCCAATTGTGCTGTACAGGAGTTTTTATGGAGCCACAGGAATAACACCACAGTCCTGCCAACAGAAGGATCATTGTAATTCTACCTTCATTTACACCCCTAAAATAAAGCCATCAACTGTGACTGTGAATTTTGAATAAAATGGATTGTACGTATCCCAGAATGATTCAAATTCCTTTTCTGTATTACTTGTGCATAGCCACTCACAGCCAGAGGTGGTACAGAGGCACTGAGGTATAAGACAACAGCTTATATACTCCAGTTTGCAAGTTCCCAGAGGAAAAAGAAGTCCATGAACATTGGCCAAGGGTTCTGCATTGCCACTCATCAAACGGAACTGCCAGCCACGTGGGAATGTACAGATTGCCTGTGCATATGATTCAGACCCAGATTTCTAAACTTAGACAAAAAACAGAATGCCCTACCCCCAAGAAAAGTACTGTTCGGAGATGCTTATGCATAAAGTTGAAATACTGTTATTTTATTCTCAAAATGTTGAGTGTATAACTCTCTTTTCATCTAATGTAAACAAGAACACCAAACAAAAATACTAATTTTGAGTAAGCTGTTGTCTGTAAGGCAGTTAAAAAAAACAGGACACACTCACTGGCTCTCAACAATCAAGGCAAAGACACACAAATAGGAAAAGCGCTCAAGAAAACTAGATGTGTTGAGTACTAGCTTGAGTTTACAGCTTTCCCAGTGTTTGATGAACAAATCTAAGCACATATCACAGTGCTGTCTGAGTTTTAACTAACAAAACCATCGTTTAGCAGAACTGACATTTTTATGCTTAGAAAAAGTCCTGATCCGATGAGTGTTTTCAGCTGGAAAGCAAGAGAACTCAGTGGGACAAAATGATTTCTTTCCTATGCTCTCCGCAGATAAATAGAGACAGTGTTGCCTAAAGAGAGTCAGATCATCCCAGAACCATCAGCCAATGTCCACGCGATGCCACATGGCACAACTGGAACAGATGCTGGAATATACTCCTTTCTTCCTCTTCATATTTAGATTCTCAAGACTGTAAGTTGCATTAGAAATAGGATCCTTTAAGTACTTGATTTTTTTTTAAATTTTCAAACACAAAACTGCTGGCATGGGGACAGAACAGTTATCTGAGAATGCAAGAGTTTTACTTCAGAGCAGCCTCACTTCCTTGTAGCTGACCATACTGAATCTTAAAAAAAAAATAGGAGAAACATTTAGACTGTGTGCATAGTCTGCATTTCCTATAGCTGTGGCTTATGGTCAAATTGTAGGACTTCACATCACCACAGTGAACCACTTCATTTACCTCAGTAGCTACAAAAAGCATAAAGCCAGGGTAGAAGCAATCAGTCAATTCAGCCTCCTGAAATTCCACTGAAGTATTAAACAACAGAAGACATGTAGTTCCTTCTTGTTGGTCAGAGAAACTTTGCTGATCCAAAATAAGGAACCGCATAGTATAACTGAGGACAGAATTTATTCTGTCACATCAGTTTAACTTCAGGGTATAGAAATACATGTATGTTTTGAAATGCCAGACTCTAAGGCTACCCAGCTCTGCTGCAAGCTCTGACACAGCTAAACAACTAAAAGAAGAGAGCTATGCTAAACAGAAGCAACTCTGTCTGGGAGAATTTTAAAAAAAAAAAAAACAGAAAAGTAGTACTGGTCTTATCTTAAAACATAGGCGAAATCAGTGCAATAAAACAGCAAGCCAAGTGCCGCCTTCACGGCATGTATGATACCACCTGGAAGGCAGAGTTTTCACCAGGAATTGCAGAACATCAATGTACTGCTCCTGGTAATTTGTATTAAACTGTGCATTTCAGCTGCAATACTTTGAATGTTAGCATCATCAAAATTAATTTATCCCACGTTCATGCTTGATTTTGCTGAATTGCCATGAGCTGTCTTCTTTTTAGGTGCATTCCACATACTCATTTTGTTGCTTTCTTTTCTTCCAGAGGAGGCAGTGACAAGCACGTGTTATACATTCAAAAGATGACACTTGTTTTGGCTGAGGGAAAAAAAGGGCAGAAAAGGAACATCCCTCTTCACTGACAGGAGCTGAGATTTTTACTAGTTAGTTTGTGGTAGTACGAACCTTTCAGCTACAACTGTGAAAGAGTTACTCAAGTTTGCCATCTGTCTTTCGGTGTCTTCCTACCCCAATGTGTCTTTTTTGTCAGATAGAAATTTACACCCTAAAACCTAGAAAACCTTCAGGCTAATACATACACAGAAATGCTTAGAAAACTTTCATAAGCAAATGTAAGTGTGCTTCAGGAAATCACAAGAGGAGGCATCACTCCAATAATGTGATTTTATAAAGAAAACATTAGGAAATTAAATGTGTCAGAAAGAAGTGACATTTTAACATCTGATAATTATCCTCAATGCTAGAGCATCCATTTCCTTTCTCTTTCTCTCCATCTTGACCTAATTACACCACAGTTGCAAATCACTTCTCCTTAGCTGCCACACCTGCCTCCCACACTTGGGCTCAGGACTGCCTGGTACACTCAACGACCATATCAAGGCCTGGCTTATATTTGACTTACAGAGGGAAGGGCCCTTTGATATGTGACCTGAAGCATTATAGAGAAACCCCATCACGAAGTGATCCTCAATACAGTCCTACAACATGCCAGCTGGAAAGTCAAACGTTACAATAAAACATAGGTTCCAGACACTGATGGTTACTTACTACCACCTTAAAAAAAAAAAGAGAACAAGCACATTTCAAGATACTTTGGGAGTTTATGATAAAGGGCCCTTTGATATGTGACCTGAAGCATTATAGAGAAACCCCATCACGAAGTGATCCTCAATACAGTCCTACAACATGCCAGCTGGAAAGTCAAACGTTACAATAAAACATAGGTTCCAGACACTGATGGTTACTTACTACCACCTTAAAAAAAAAGAGAAAAAGCACATTTCAAGATACTTTGGGAATTTATGATAGCTGTTTGCTTGATATATTAATTTCTCAGCACAAATGAAATTCTGGCAATGATATCCCATTTTTCCTCACAAGGGATCGCTCTTGTAGCACCACCCACTGCAGGGAGTGAACAGTTAAATGTGTTCCCCTCCACCAGTATATTTTTTTTGTCAGCACAGAGGTTTCTCTCTTAAGAGAGTGGTTAATTTTACACACATAATCAAGTGATAAACTCTGACTTGAATTAACAACTGCCTAATATGGGTCACCTCTAAGTTTCAATGTACTTAGAAACAGGCCTTGATTGTAAGCTTTCTTTTTTAATGAAGACAGATGAACATGGATACATGCTTATAGACACTACTGAATTGGGGCAAGTACTACCGCAGTGTGAAGTATATCATGCCTAGAAAATCATAACCATGTTATATGAATTAGTTATTCTCTATTCCAGTACTTACATAGCATGCAAAAACTATTTCATTGTCCTCTTGGATTGTTTCTGTCCAGCTTCCTGGCATACTAGGTTTGCCTGTAGGTCAAAGAAGGACAGACTCAAGCTTAATAAAGGTACTTATCATACAAGTTCATTCACATAACCAGGCTGTAAATACTTTGGACTTAGTCCTTAAAACATCACCTTCCAAAGGGCGATTATTAACAGAAAAATTAGCTAATCTAAGTACAAAGCTTAAGATAGGTCATGGAAGAATAAATTATTTTGATTTGATTCTTTCAGTATTTCAATAGTCAAAGAACTGAAGCCCTTTTCATACTAGAGAAATTTGTATTAATAATGTTACCATATGGCATAAGATTAAATTCAGCAGTCCTAAGTTTTAGTTCATATCAATGTCAAAACTATATCCTAGAGTTTTTACATTCATTGTAGTCACAGTAGCATGAATCCATTTCATGTAGTCAGTCTCTTTGAATTTACAGTTGATGGCTGATCATGCAAAAGGCAAGTTTAAGAGCGCTAGTGTAAGGAAAACTCAGTTGGTTGTCCTGAAAGCAGTTCTCTTGCTCTACTGTAACAGAGGAAGAAAAACCAGAACCACTCTCTTCTCCCTAGCCACGGCACTTGCCTTAAACATTTCCTCAAGCACTCCTGACTCGTGATAGAAAAGGGCATTAAACATTCTTATAGTCACAATTGACAAGTTTTGTTCAGCTGCTAACTTAAGCCTTTCATATTTCAAGAGATATGTATCTGTAAAGCATTAAAAAGAATTGGCAGGGCAGAGATTAAAATGACTGTTCAATTTTCCATTAATACATACAAGATCTACAATTGTTTCTCAAGTTTTACACAAAATTGGGGTTTTTGTCTTTTTTTTTTTTTAATCTAGCAATTACTAAACTGAATCAAAATTAGAGGTCTACTTAATTCAATATCCTGCTTAAACAAAAAAGGCTTCAGAAGTTAATTCCTGTAGTAGCCAACTATGAATTAAGCAACTCTTCCGTAACTCTTCTGAAGTGAAAAAAAAATTTGTTTAAACACTTTGTCAAAACCTTTGACTTGACTAAGCTCAGTAGTTCTTGCAACTCTTTTGTTATTAGTTCATAACCTGGATTATAAACCATATTTATCCGGATTGTCCAGATCAATACTTACAATCTAAAAATAAATTTTTTAATTTCCAGTAGCTACAAGCTCCACACTGTAATCACACAAAAGATATTTGTTAGTTTCGATTTTTGCAAAAGCATGGTGGATTTTTTTCCCTTTTATATTTTTGCCTTCTGAACTAATCTCTTCCCAGTTTTCACTTCCTCTACTCAGAAGAGCTTTTCTATGGTAATCATTCTCTGATCCGTCTGCAATACTTCATAGACATGTGGCTGTTCCAACATATACTTATTAGATTTTTTTGTTTGTTTTTGATTTATACTATGTTAAGATGATGAAATATACATTTAAAATTATCTTGAATTGCAAATTTGTTACATAATTAAAGGAAAATATTAAAAAAAGGCTTGAATAGCATAAATAAAAAAACAGTTTCATTACCTGTCCAGTTGCCATAACGTAGATGCCTATCTGTAATCTAAAAATAAAAAAAAGCTTTTGTTCCCTTTTGATTTGACACACACATTTAGGCTTTTTTTTCCTGTATGAATTGAAGCACAAAAATAGGTTTTACTTTCAACTGCACATCATTTTGACCTTCAATGAAGACAGTGCACTATTTAAAATAACCAAATAACGCAGTGCAGCTCTAGGTTAAGGTCAGCAGACGATCAGAATTTAGACTGATCATTTAGAGCAGAAAATATTTTGTGGCTGCCACCATGAGGCAACAGCATGTACTTCTGTTGTCTTTGATATTGTCTGAATAAAACTGGAACTGAACAATCACATTTCATTATATCCTAAGCACAGCTCTTTGAACTAGTCACTGAGTTGCTCAGAGATACAGATTTTAAAAAGGGAGTTTACATATTTATGGACACGTTTAAAGCCTAAATACATTTTGTATGCTATAGTCCACCATTGAATTGTGTCAGCAGTCTTGCAGGCTCAATGGGAGTAAACTGAACTGTAGCTTTGCATCAAGAGTTATAAATGATTAACCGTCCTTATGCTGAAAGGGAGAGCCCTGATCTCAGAAATGCTATCGTATCGCGATGCCATCTAGTCACAGGGGTTTTAAATGCGGGAAGGCATCCTGCCTCCCTATAGGTATTGGAAGTTCCTCTCTCCCCTCTACCTGTAGGTTGAATACTGACAATCTATAGTGGTTATACACTAGAAGATGGCGATTTATTTTTTTCTTTAGGTAGATATATGGCAATCTGGAACTTGCTCAGCAGGCATGTTACTTTTCTTCCTACAATAATCGACCGAAACTACTTTGTTACTGCTTCAAGTAATTACCAGAAGCTTTTGCTGTATTTTCCCATTAGTTATAACCCAAGTTAAGTTAAGTATCTTGTACAAATATTGGCAATTCTATATTTTAAATTCCCAGATTACTACAGAGACATACGCTCTTGAAACTTGACAGGTGATATTGACAGCATCATATCAATAAATATGAAATATCAGGACAAAACTTAATCTAATAAACACACCCACAAATCCTTCAAAGAAAATATATATTGTTGGTTTTGGTTTTTTTTGCATTCTGGAAGAAACAAATTTAACAGCATTGCAATCTGTGACACAGGCATCACCCTATCTGATGATGAGCAAGTTGACAGTCATTCCAATCATTCAGTTTTAAAGGGTGACATTAGTTGGACACTGCTTAGAGTACTGCTTACACGTTGCTTATGTTAAGATGAAGCTTATAGAATAGATTAAAATGTTTTTCAAGCTTCTCCAAAAATCATTTATAAGAAATACAAACCCGAATGGAATTAGCACTTTATTTTCCAGCCAGATGCAGAACCTGGTATATATACAGTATATACTTACTCAGTCTGTGTGCCACACAGAACCAAAAAAGAAGATCTATATGGACAGCAGATAAGCCTGAAGAAGCAAGATCTGTCATCCTTACAACAAATAGGATGCGAGTTTAGCCCAGTGATGGCCTCTTGCTTGAAAAAACCTTGCGACTAATTGGTTCCTACCATGAGTTTAACAATCTGGCCAATGAAGAGTTCTCACTTGCGACAGCTAGGCTATCTGCAGGGTAAAGTATTCTCAGCAGGAGTAGCAGTCTGCATCAAAGAATCAGCTAAAAGGGCTTCCATGCTCCAATGTCAGACAGTACAGAAAATCCTTTGAGCAATATTAGACGTTACAGAAATCGCCTGAAAGAAGCATTTGAATGCCTAATGCTCTCGTTACTGACAATACTGTCCTTTCGCTTCAAATTTCCCCAATTTTATTTTTAAAGTGCTGATATTTTTATTGGTCGTAAATGGGCAATTTCTTCCACTAATCATCCAGGATTTATCAGTGAAAAGAAGGGAACATACTGTGCTGTGCAAGGCTACCAGGATTTAGAGTCCAGATTAACTTGCAATATTTAAATAGCCTTGGCATTAACAGCAAACTGTCAGTGCAATTTCCAAGGCTACATAAGAAAAGGATGCAAGCATGGGGCCTTGGGGAAGCTGAGAAAAGAAACTATCCAATTACTCCAGCAAAGTCAGGGGCAGCCTAAAGCAACAGTGTGCCAGACACTGATGGGGTCATACAGTCCTAGAGGCCCACAGCTCAGTTTTCCCTTCCTCTGAACTGAGTTCTCTCAAATCAACCATTTTATAAGCATTGTCCCTTGGTGAACTGTTAAGGTATTGGGCTATCTATTTTCAGTAAAGGCAATGAAAATTGATTTCCTGCTCCCTGCCATTTTAGTACTTGTATTAAAAGTCCTCTACATCCATGGGAGTGTGAAGTTCAAATGTTCTACCACTGCAATACATCTCTTGTCAGTGAGCGTGTTACTATTATGGCCATCGTGCCTCCTCTGTTATTAACAACACTGTAATGTGTTGAAATTGTTATCTGCAAAATGGTGATAAAACAGTTATGAGGTCTACAGATAGTACCAGTGCTACAGTTAGGTTTATAAGAACTTTCTTTAAGAAGTTATGTCTATGCATGCTTGTGCATCCAGCTCTGAAACAAAGCCCAGCTACAAGACACGTTTCTTTTCCAGGTTTGGAGAGACCCTTTTTCTCCTGCCAAAACCATCCTTTCAGGGAGTACTGCAACAAAATCAAAACACATACTCACCTACACACCTCTTTCAAATCTGCCATGAAGATCAATGCATTCAGCAGCTCCTACAAAAAAACAATTGACACAGTTATCTATTTACTGTAAAAACTGTGTATTTAGTCATATAAATAAAAAATAATTGAGTCTTTCAGCTTTAACATAACTACCAAGCTTGTTAAAAGATGCATGATTAACACTACAATCCCTCTTTCTTTTTATTTGTTTCTCGTTTATGCATTCTTGAATCAGCTCTTGGAATTATACTTTCTGAAGAGCTCCTTTTGAATCCAGTGACTTTGAAAGATAGTTACATAACAAGAAGAGAAATAGTTGAAAGGAAAATCAGCAGCATTTTTTTCTTGTCTTGAAACCAAGAATTTATTTCTTAAATTTTTACAAACATGATTTCATACAAATGATAGAGAACCAACTTTTCTATCCGCACTAAAGAAACCAATGCGGTCTTACCCGTGGCTGCAGTCCCTCCAGGGGTGTACCTGCTCTGCCGTGGGCTTATGCATGGCCACATGCTTTAAGGTGCTCCAGCATGACCTCATGCACAGCCATTGATGCTTCAAGGTGTACCTGCTGCGGCATGGACTTCTCCACAGCCTCTTCAAGGTGTACGTTCTCCAGCGTGGACTTATCCTTGGGCCACAATCCCTTCAGAGGTATACCTGCTGCGGTACAGACATAACCACGGCCACAGACACTTCGAGGTGTACCTGCTCCGGCATGGGCTTATCCACGGCCACAGACATTGTGGGGTGTCTTGCTCCCATGTGGACTCACCCGCAGGTCACAGTCCCTTTGACTCGAGTTCACACTGGAGTTCAAGCACATCCAGTACAGCAGCACAGAAACAGCAGCAATGCCCTGGCCACCTGCCAGCCCCGGCGTATCACCACTGCTGTTACTGAAACATTCCCAGGCGCAGCAGAGTAAGATGACTGGCAGTACAGCAAGCAGCAAAACCAAAAAGCAGGTACTAACAAGTGCTAGACTCTAATATACAGCAAGGCAAGAAAGCCCCACAGCAAGCACAGCAGCCTGCCAGTTAACAGCTGAACAGCAATAACAGCTATAAATTCGATATAGCCCATTCCAATCAGACCTGTCGTTATCTTGAACCCTTCGAGCCCCATGTTGGACACCAAAAAAGACTCTTGTGGTTTAACCCCAGCCGGCAACTAAGCACCACCCAGCCTCTCGCTCACTCCCCCCCAGTGGGATGGGGGAGTCAATCAAAAGGGTAAAAGTGAGAAAACTCA
>NW_009619220.1:20766-41679 GCF_000690535.1 Cariama cristata | reverse complement strand
ACTCCCTCCGCGGGTCGGGAGGGAGCAGCTTTACAGAAGGCTGATTAAAAGGTTGATATTTGGTCTAAAACCTTCTGTCCGTTCTGGGGTTGGGGTTTGTTCTTTGGCAAATCCGCCGGACTGCTCGCACCCTCTTCTCCCAAAGCCTGGGCCGTTTGACGCCCGCTGTATTAAAGCGCCAAAACCCTCCTGGCGGTTCTCCTGGCCCCTTGGCGAGGCCCAGCTCGGTGAGAAGTTACCGGCTCAGATTTTTTTCCCCTCTGTGGTAGTGAAAAAGCTGCTGTGAGTTTTTGGCAGCTCTTTGGATCTCTGTAGGGCGAGCCATCGTTACCTTTCTGCCTAACGTTCCTCTGGGAATGAGGATGACATTCTAACAACAGGGAATGGCAGGTATCCCCTCACCCCACTCCCACACCATACTCCAAGCTCATGATCCAGTAGACCAGACGAAATACTTGATAGATGTCGGTATTCACGTGGGGGTGTGCTCTTTATGGGCTCAGTTACAGCACTGATCTAAACAATGACGGCGTCAAAATAGGGGATTCGACGACCAACAGACAGCACAGTTGCCGTTTTGAGGATGCCTTGGTTATCTTGTGTGTGAATTGAGCTGGGGTTTTCTTATTATGCCCCTTTTGGTAACAAAGCCTGTGTTTTCTATTTGCCTCTGATTTGTTTGTAAATTCAACATGCTCTTGAAATTCCCCAGGGATGATAGTATCCCGCATCTCATCTTTTCTTTCTCCCTAGCTCAAGAATTGATAGGAGCAAGAAATACTAATCTGTATTAATCGAGAACCACACGAATCCTTCCTCCAAAGTCAGTTTTTAGAAAAATCTCTGTCCTGAATTTGTTTCCTGCCCATTTCCCTGCGTTACCTTAGTGGCAGGGCAAGCAGGGCCCGTGGATGCTGGAGAGCCCATGCACAGTGGTCCCCAGGAGCCCCTTCCTTCCCCGGTACCCCAGCCCCAGGCAGCGCTGGCAGTGGGTCGGGCACAGTGAGGATCCCTGCGGCAGCAGAAAGAAACGGGGAAGTTAGCTTTTGCAGGAATTCAGCACGTTTATTGGCACAAAGAACATCACAGCCCAGAGAGGTTATCAAAATCTCTAAACTTATGTGATTTTTTTTTCTTTCTTTTTTGGCTTATTCTCTTTATTTTTCCATCTATGCCCCCCCCCCCTGAAGAAACCACATCCCAACCCCACTGAACAGGCTAAGACAGATAAGGGGCTTATGGCTGCTGGTAGTTATGCTTCACTTAGATGAACAGGGCTAGATGATGGGCAAAAATAAGAGAAGAATTTTTCCCTTCAACCTTTAATATAACTTTTAATCTTTATGATTGTACACGAAATCAAGCTATTAGGCTGGCTGTAGAAGCTAACTTTACAGTCAGAAAAGAGTTCAACCAAGATTCTGCTCAATACTTCTACAGAGAAAATATTTACACTTAGGTGTCAAAAACATCCCTGTCTTTCAGTCTGCATTTGCAGACGTGTCTGGCTCCTTCTACTGCCAGGCCACATCCAACCTGATTTATATTGAACCTGGAACTATACTATTAAATTTTTGGTTTTGTAAATAGCTTACATTCATCATACAATTTCAAAGCTGTACTGATGAATGTAGTTGCTAACCCTACAGGTGTACATGTATTCTTGCTCTTTTTTTTTTAGTTCTTATGCAATCTCTTTTACTTTCCTTTCACCTCTTCCTTTGATTTTCATACTAGTGTCGTCTTATCAGCTTAGCTGTTGTCTCCTCCTCTCTTACTCCTTCCCCTCTCTTACTCATATGGCTTTTCCAGCTTTGTTATTACTGACTCCCTCTCTTTCCATACTTTACCGATCTTTTCAGCTCTCTTCTCCCCCTGCACAGCTCTGTGTGAGAGAGGCAAAGCAGGAGAAAGTTGCTTTTGTCCCCTCATAGTCACACCTGTACCTGTGTGCACCAGAGGAATTGCAGTATAGTGCTTGCACTGTATAGTTTGGGGAAAAAAAATCCTGCTCCAGGTTGTTCCAAGAGAGGTCCTGGGGTGCCCACGTCCTTCCATTGCTGCCACTGTGACACAGAAACCAGACCTCAGAAAAGTCCTTACTAGTATGGTCAGTCAAGAAAATAAACACCAATATGTGTCTCCAGCTGTACCCAAGTAATTCAAGCCCTGATGCTGTAATGCACTGTGCTTCCAAATGTACTTTTGATAATTTGGTATATCCCAAGTATATATCCTGGAGGGAAATTTCAGCCATTTTTCTTTACCCGAGTTATTCTTGCTATGTTTCTTGCCAATTCTTCTTATTGCTGGAAGAGTTTTCAAAATGATAAGGCTTCCAACAGGTTGCAGAATGATGTGTTTTATCCACTCCTGAATTGACCCTATTTTTCTCAGGCTCCTGTTTTTAATTTGGACATTACACAGATGCTATAGAAACTCCATTATCCAGACACTTTTGTATGCCATTTTGGCTATAGCAGCTATGTGTCTTCTTATTCTCAGCAGAAAAATAATCTTTAATACACCATTATATTTTGAAACAAAACATGATTTTCCTTCTTTTGAAGTCTTGTATGTACTTTTGGGTTTTTTAGCAAAGCCTGAGTAGATAGGCACACAACTCCAGCTGTACAGTAATGGGCGTTGGATACCTAATATCTTTCTGCCCCTTCAAAAACCTCATTTCATAGTGAGGGTCACTTTGCTGTGCCCGTGTGCGGGGCTTCTGCAGCAGGGTGAGTGGCACACGGTTAGGCACCAAATTACCAGGCACCAAATCCAAAGCTTTGTGGCAAAAGCCTGAAGAAGTAGACAGTTCTACCACGTCTTCATTGGGGGCATATTTGGCTCCTTGGGATTGACAGAGGAATTCAGTTTCAGGACCGAAGTGTCTTTCATAGAAGATCATAGAAGTATCACCCATCATCACCTAGAGGAAAGCACTCCTTGGCTGCCTGTGTGATATGTCCAGCATCATAGGTCACATTTCAGGTAGATAATGCCTGAAACACAGGGCTTTAAAAATCAATGCCAACACTTTGCGTTGCCCCCAGAAGCTGATAGAAATCCTAGGAAAATGGTGGGTTTTCAGTCTTAGTTTCAATCAATGTTCCCAGTCCTTCTGAGTTAAGTCCAAGGACATCGCAAAATAAAATGTTTGCCACTCCCAGCAAGAGCCTACCTTCTGCATTCACCTTTTGCGCATTAGAAAAATGAGTAATCCTATAAAATACACTAAAATATAACAGCCAACCCAGCTACAGTAACACACTCATACTTACTGCTACAGAGCCTGTGGGGGGTTTTTTATTTATTATCAGTTCAACTAATCACTTCTTGCAAAAAGGCGACTTCTGTAATACAGAGATTTTCACCAGCGTTGTGAAGTGGGCTTGGGCTTTGGTTCCTCATCAACAGGAGCGCAAATGGCCCTGAGGCCTTTGGGCATCTAGACCTCTCAAAAGCTTCTCTTGGATCTTGAGTCTACGTGGTAGCATGGGAGCAGAAGCTTATCTTTTAGCAGGTAAAAATTGTTGTCAAGTTGAGTCAAGTTGCCTCTGCTATATCCCAGAAGCAAAAAAAAAGGACAATAGTGGTTTTATGCCACTGTATCCTTGGGAGAGGATGAACATTTTTCTAAAGAGCTTGGCAAGCTGAAGTATCTTCTTCAAATGTAAGTATAGAAAGAGACATCTAAATGAACACGTTTCCCTTTAACACAGGCAGATTTTGAGATGCAAACCACAAAGGTAAAGTGGACAAGAACAGGGATGGGAACATTCACCTTTTTGGTGAGTTTAAGACGTCTTTATCGATGCGGAAGTGTCTCTGCATGCTGCACCAATATTTCAAGGATGAAGAGGGAAGGCTGATTGTGATTTGGCTTTTTCCTTTGTTCTTGCTGTTTTGCAA
The DNA here is from genome assembly GCF_000690535.1 of Cariama cristata. Taxonomy (NCBI): domain Eukaryota; kingdom Metazoa; phylum Chordata; class Aves; order Cariamiformes; family Cariamidae; genus Cariama; species Cariama cristata. The sequence goes on along the minus strand of NW_009619220.1, from coordinate 37,764 downwards.
GATGCCTAATGGGACGAGGTCATGTCAATGCAGATGAGTTCACAGTTCCAGCAATCAAGGCGAATTCACGAGAATTAAAAAACAAAACCCAATGAAGTTGAAATGCAGAATGGATTAAGTGCCGTCATGCAGTTTAACTACAGCACGTATTCAAAGTGCTGGGTCATCCCACTTAAATTTAATCGCATAGCTGAGGTGGCGAAGCTCAGAGCACCATTGCCAAAGGCTTTCTGTAGGCTGGGAGGGGGGACAGGCGCTCCGTGGGAGCAGATCACTCCGAGCCACGCGCTTTGGGAATTTACAGCTCCCATGCTGCTCGCCAGCATGTCACAGGGAGGTGGGAGGCTCTTGGGCTGAAGATTTTGATGTAATTAAAAACCAACACCTGGTTTTCTTTTTTTGCACTTTCAGTCACGTCTCTCTTTTGGAAATGATAATTATTTTTTTTGCAAACAATTTCACAAAAGGTTTGTTTTGTTTTCCAAGCAGCCCCAGCTGATGGTGCAGTTATGAGAGGTTCCTGCTGCCAGGGTTATAGAGCAGGAATTCCTCACCTTCTACTTTTTTACTCCTTCCTGAAGTTCTTTTCCTTTTGGCCCAGAGTAGCGAGCCCTACTGCAGATCATCTCTACCTGTCCGTCCCCTCAGGGGCAAATACATTTTTCAAGACACATGGCTTAGTTTCATTTCTAATTTAACCAAACCTCACACAAAACACAACCTGCCAGCATCCATCTAGAGACAGGTATAGCCCAATCACAGTGGGGTGAAAAACATATATATCCTTATGACATCCCGAATAGGTAGGGAAGCATTGTTATTCCCGGTTTACTGACGGGGGGTCAAAGTGCAAGGAAACAAAATAATTTAAGGGAAGCATTGTTATTCCCGGTTTACTGATGGGGGGTCAAGGTGCAAGGAAACAAAATAATTTGCCCCAAATCATACAGACTATTTGGAATGTAGCTAGGAATTGACTGCCAGGCTCCTTAGTACATCTAGATTTGTAACCTCAAGACATATGTATGTGTGACAGCCTGCCATTATATTGTGTGAGCATGACGTATGTGTGTATACATAAAAAATACATATAGTTACATATATGTAAAAGTCGATAAACACTTTTAGTTGTCTTCATATAAAGGATTACGACAACAAAGAAAAAAAAGGAGGTTATATGAATAGCACAGAAACATTTCAGTCAAAAAACCTTGAGAGGGGTTTTTAAGCATGGGAAACAAATGTCTCTGACTAGATATTTTTAATTATAAAGCAAAATGGAGCACTTATCTGTTTGCACAGAGATAATGTCTTAAAATATGTTAAATATTTTCCTGTGGCAGTTATTGGTCAGAGTGTGGTCATGGCTAGATAAATCAGCTAGTAAAAGTACTGTGATCCAGATGTGGAGTAGAATGGTAAAATGCAGATCTGTATCCCACATCATTATTAACTTCTCAATCAGAGTAACTAAAAAATTAAAAAGGAAAATATATACTTGCTTTTATTCAACGAACGACACAAAGGCAATTTATTTTAAAAAAAAAAATATTAAAATCCACCATATCAGGCCTGATTTGGATGTCTTCTGCACTCGTACACAGCCAGAGCATTGCCAATGAATTCAGGGTGCCACGCTGCAACATTACAGGGATGCTGCTGGGAGGAGAACGTGGTCCAGCAAATGCAAAGATACTGTTTTATAAAGAAAGCTTTATGTGAAAGCCACTTTTTCTGAGGAACTAACTTTAAATAGCGTATAGCTTCCTTTAACTGTGAATATAGCAGCCCGCTTCAATCAGGCTATTAATTTACTTGATAGGTTATGTTTATTATTGATTTGATGGTGATTAGTCACAAATGTATGCTGTTGAGGAACTGACCCAATATCCTTTGAATTCTGTTTAGCTGAGGTCAGTCGTAACTGGGTCAGGCCCCAGAGGTACGGAGAGCTGCAGGCAAAATAAAGTGGCATTATGCTTTATTGGTTTTGTCCCTACTGTATTGGTACAATCCGTAAAGAAGGAAACCCCATGTCTCACAATCCTCTCCTCCCTCTCTTCTTTTTTCAGATCCTTTACACATCTCCCTATAAAAGTAATCCCATCACACGCATTTGAAGGACTCAGAGATGCTTTCATCATGTAAGTTGACATTTTCCATAGGCTTTTCCTTAATTTCTTGCTAGAAGTTCTACCATAAACCTCCATCCCAAACAACATCTTTTTACAGTAATGTGAAAATGTGTTGCTAAAACGTACTGTTGGTGAAAAAAAAAAAAAACACTGGGGAAGGATAAACATAGCATTTCTTTTCTTATAAGCAGTATATAAAAGATTCTTTGAAAAGGTGTGATTTTTAACAGTTAACAGATCAGGTAATGAAATATTAATCGTGTTGGAGAGAACTGGATACAGCGTAATAGCTGATGACAGGAGCTTTTCATTGACAGAGGAGATAGATTTCTACCATCAAACATTACCACCGCAATGATAGCTATGGCATTCTGTGATTATACATTTATATAATACCCAAATAAGATATTTCTCTGGAGTTTTGCATCGAGAGAGAAGCTTGGCAGGGGGTCAGTAGGGCTGAACCCTTTCTTGGATCTTTTGGTTTACAAGTGCTGTAATTTTGCACACTGGGTCTGCGTTGCTTCCCTTCCCTTGGCTTTGTACCTATTTTATATCAAGGACTCAGACCATAAAGCCTGTCTGACCACCCTTACCCTTACTTCTGTTATTATTGCAGCTGGAAGATGGCAGGCTTGAGTCTCCATTATTTATTATTTTATCTGCATTGAGTGGTCTCTAAAGGACAAAGTGGATGACACCCCAGTACAATGCAGAACAGGGGAATGACCTCCCCCAGAAGATAAGCAGCAGCATAAATGATGCCACTTTCTTTTCCAGGGGCCCTTTTTTTTTACTTCTCTTCACCTATGAAAAGCACATAGTGCATCAGATAGTAAAATATATATTAGATGTTACATAATTTATTTTCAAGGAAATAAAGACAGAAAGTAGGAAACCCTTTCGTGGTGCATTCTTGAAGGCAAAGCCTTGAAGGGTGAGGGCAATGCAAATGCCTGAATAGACTCAACTGGACTAGTTTAGCTTTTAGCGCTCATTGGTTAAACAATTTTGGCCAAATTATAAACTTACGTGTTCCTGTAGCTCTAGCAAGTAGAAAATAAGCTAAACTCCGCTGCATGTATTCCACCACAACAAAGTATTATAGTACAATTCAATGGTGCTGTATTCTTGCATTCACTTGCATCTGAATGATTGATGAGAAGTTACCATTTTCAGATGGGAGACCAACTTAAATCTACCAAGTTTCTCCTGCCCATTTGACTTGAGGCTAAACTTTCCCAAACTGTATGCATATCCTGTTCTTCACAGAGAATGTTTTGTTCATTGACGTTTTCCCTTCCATAAAGAGAATTTGATTGATTTCTTTGTGTCCTTTTAATGTATCTCTCCAAATTAACAGCGTAAATCAATGTATTTGTCTGAAGTAAATCTATAGAACACTTCATCATTTTATTGAGATCTAGTATTACTTTGAAAAAAAAAAAAACACACGTATTTTTAAAATATAAATCTCCAAATCATCTATTTGGCAACTCATCACCATCTGCAAATCAGATGATAAAGTATTCTCACTGCTGTAATTCATTTCAACGTATGTAAATGGTAAGGCAGTAGCAGACAGGAGGGATCCCATGGAAGGACCACGTTTCAGACCCCAGACCTGAAAGAGTCTTGAAGTTCTGCAAGCAGGCACTGTTCCCTCCCAGCTCGTGCGTCTCTGAGGATCAGGGACCCAGCAGGCCACTTGTTCTACATCCATCTTTCATTTATGAGTAACTACTGCAATACCAAAAATAACAACCTCACTGAATTCTGATTATGGAAAAAATCATTAATATTTCTGTAAGAAATACATAAATGTTTAATATATGATTTCTTGTGCGCATCCCCCTTTGCCACTACAAATGAAAAAAACAATTCATTCTGGTCTAAGGGGTTTTATATCAACACCAAAAGAAATTGTTTTCTTGTAATTATAATCAAAATAAGTTAACTCTCAGGACTGTGACAATACCAACTCTGAATTTGTAGATACATTCCAGTTGTTTAGAATACACTTTTTTCTTGACAATGTATAATCTTAGGTTTAGTTTGTGTGCCCTTCCAGTCAATTCTGGTTGAGAAAAACGCTGTTTTGAAGACCTTTCCCCTATATATGCCCCAATATAAACTATTTACTTTCAGGAGTCAATTTTGTGTAGCCCCATAAATCTTAATCTAGCAGGCATTTAACAAGCATCAAATAAGTGGATTTTTTTTTTCCCTGTGTGTTCAGCATTGGTTATTCTTAAGTAGACGTGGGGAATAGGAGCATCTGCACATTAAAATCCAACAGAGCCTACAAAAACAGTCATGTTGGTCAGTGTAATGATGAAAAAGAGCCGCTTGCTTTCAGTTTGCATGCATGTAATGAAAATGGCACCTAAATCTAACAATTATTCATAAAGTGCACTGAATGCATATTTGTGTATTTCTACATCTGTGGATTAGATGACCACCATCCTGACTTAATAATAGCGTATAAAGCCCTGTGAACATTATCTACATCCTTGCCCATGCGAATAAATTCACTAAGCAGGACCAATGGTAGGAGCAAAAGGCTCACAGGCTTGGGCTCACTCCGTTTACAGTAGTTCTGGCCTTTAGTCACTACCTTACCTACAATTTACTGAGAAAATGGAGACTGGCTGTTACGGAGATACTTATTCCAAAAGGTTGGCATTCCTTTTTGCCAAGACAGCAAAACACTGGCCTCTCTCAAACCCTACTGGCACGGGCTCTCAAGATGTCTGAGGGGATGCACGGACACTGCTGCCAAACCAGAATCGGTATCGGGGGGTTGAACAACTAGGTATAAAAGAAGGAAATACAGAGTTTAAAGCTGATTTCTGGTATCTTTTCTGTTAACGTATTGCTCTGCGTCTGCCTTTTTTGTTATAGTGAAATCTCCCAGAGTGACTCCCTGGAGAGGATAGAAGCAAGCGCATTTGACAGCCTTCCCACTTTGTCTGAAATGTAAGCATCAGTTAAAAAACAGCATCTGTGTCATGATTTAGGATCATCAAGGAGTCAACAGTCTGCAGAGAAGTATTCTTGGACCAAATCTTTCTCTATTACTTTGGTTGGCTTTGGATTAGATCTATGATGAGAAACGTTTCTCTCCTAAGTAGCGTATTAAATAGTGAGCACTCTGTAAGGTCTAGCCTTGGAGATCTAAACCATGCAAAGACATCCAGGCATAGAAAGTCCCACTGCTTTCAGTGAGGTCAATGGCAGGAGGGGAGCTCTGCGTCTACTTCTGCTGGCACTGTCAAGCTTTCTAAGCAGGGAAATAATTCGAGATGACAACAGATGAGAAAAATCTTCCTTTTTGAAGATGCAGTTTTCGAAGCCCTACAGTATTTAAATACATCTGCTTAGTATGCATAGCTCTTCTTTTGGGCGCTAAAATATTTCTCAAACAGAACATGTACTGATTTTAAACTTGACCTGCATAGCACATGCATCTGAGAGAAAGAGTGAGTTAAAAGCAATTACTAGGAGTATGCTTTGAAATATTAGTGAAATTGGAAACTATGAATTTGATTCAATATCTCATTACTGCCTTTTTCACATAGCGTGATCAGCGAGTGACTTAAAAATAGTGCAACTCAGTGAGGGCAAATCTATCTCTTCCCCCTCCCCTTATCTGTGAACTCCATTGAAGCCAGCTACTCACATCAGCAAGAGACATAGATTTGTCCACCTCTGATTGGGTCCAACTTCCACCAGAATCAATGGTGGGTTTAGGGAAGGAATAAAAGTATTGACCCCATGCATTCACCTACAGTTTGTGGATAGCTTGTCATTTGCTTGTCTTCCAAAACCGAAAAGCTAAGTGAGATCACTAAAGAGCTACAGGAGGCTAGCAAGAAAAGCTGATTGAATCTTGAATGCTCTATGTGCCTCACATTGCAAGGACTTGATGTCCCCAGCTGCACGCAATGCCACTTTCAATGAATGATCAGGGCAAGTGGGTTCACCGACATTCTTGAATTTGAACTCTTGTTGCAATTTCATATGCTAAAACTTTGAATTTTGTAAATCATGTGTAGGGAGGGAGCTGGGCTACAGCTATCTTATCCTGGGCTGCATCCCAAGCAGGGTGACCAGCAGGTCAAGGGAGGGGATTCTCCCCTTCTGCTCTGGTGAGAACCCCCTGCAGTACTGCCTTCAGCTCTGGGGTCCTCAGCACAAGAAGGACATGGACCTGTTGGAGTGAGTCCAGAGGAGGCCACGGAGATGATCTGAGTGCTGGAGCACCTCTCCTGTGAGGACAGGCTGAGAGAGTTGGGGTTGTTCAGCCTGGAGAAGAGAAGGCTTCCAATGCCATAAAGGGGCCCACAAGAAAGCTGGGGAAGGACTTTTTACAAGGGCAGGGAGTGACAGGACCAGGGGCAAGGCTTTAAACTGGAAGAGGGAAGATTTAGATTAGATGTAAGGAAGAAATCCTTCCCGGTGAGGGTGGTGAGGCAGTGGCACAGGTTGCCCAGAGAAGGTGTGGGTGCCCCATCCTGGGAAATGTTCAAGGCCAGGCTGGATGGGGCTTTGAGCAACCTGGTCTGGTGGAATGCATCCCTGCCCATGGCAGAGGGGTTGGAACTGGATGGTCTTTAAGGTCCTTTCCAACCAAACCATTCTATGGTTCTGTTGGGCTTTTATGCCAATGTACAGGTTTACCAGATAGTACAGCTGCAGAAAGTGCTCCTCGATTGAGAGGGTCTGCCCATTTTATGAGCAACCACTAACAAACAGTATTTCTCACACACTTATCTCCATCTCCCAGTTTCTGCAGATGTAAGTAGGCATCTGGTGCTACTAGCCACTGCTCTAAGGAAGTCCATGGTGCCTTAAGAGGTTAAACCATCTGAGGAACTGCCTTTCCTGGCTAGGCAGAGCATCAGTAATACAACAGAAACAAGGGATGATGCAAAGGGATCTGATTGCAGGACAGGGACCAGGCAGGCACACACATGCGCGGAGCTCGGGCTCCTTGCTTATCCCCCCCTCCAAGACCACGGGTTCGAGGCACAGACATCGTGCCGGCAGTGTGCTCGGTCCGCTGAACCCCTGCAGGAAAGCAAAAGCTCACTGTGTTCGGCATGTCACGAGCCCAGAACGCATAGCCCAAAGAACCAGCAGATGACAGCAAAATGCTAACTCTCACCAGTGACCAGGATATCCAAACCAGATCATCTCAGCTCAGTGAACCGTGAGAATTCAGGAGCTGTTATCTTTTGTCGGCTACCTAACAATTAAAGGCCATTTTTATTACCAATACTGCTTCAAAATGCACTCATGGTATATTTGTAGAAAGTTTGTGCACAGCAGGAGAGCCATCTGCCATATTCTGCACTTGACTGTTTTCCAACAAGGCCAATCGCAAGCAAAATTCAGGACCCCCGCAAATATAATGATATTATAATACTGAAATATTTTTCCCTCATTACAGATTAATCCTGAACACGAAAAATCTGTTGCACATCGAGGACGGAGCATTCAGAAACCTTCCAAGGCTAAAATACTTGTAAGAAATAGTTCTGTTTCTTTTCTGTTTGCTTTTTTCTCTCTAAAGGAGTAGACAAATTACAGAGAGGCATATAAGGTAAAAGGAAGTTTTTCCATGCATTATGGTACACTAGAAGTACGTACATCATTTACAGTAGCTTTAATGTGGAGATAACCAATAGTCAGGTCTTTCAATAGGCAAGAAAATGAAGAAACCCAGGGCAGTAACGGACAAAACAGTAGTAAAGTCTGCAAATTAGTTCTGCTAAGTGCTTATTTCTAGAATAAAGCTTTCAGATTGACAAGGTACTGTGCAAAAGGGGTAACAAAAATCTCTTCCTTGTGCTTAATGTAGAGAGAACACAGGCTGCTTCTCTAGGACACTGCTTCAGGATGCTACAAAACTTAATGTTTACAGGCCTTACAAACACAATTGGAGCCTACTTTAAAATTATTATATTCATCGCTCACCTTTTAACACATTGTTAAACTTGGACCTACCGGGTTAGCTTCTTGTTGCATCCACAGTGGTAATCTCTTCTCCTGTAAACAGGAATTATGCTTTTCTCTAGGAGCATTTGTAACACTGGAATAAGGCAATTTCCAGACCTGACACAGATCTTCTCATTAGAATCTCATTTTATCTTGTAAGTAGAGACCCACCCTAACCCAGCTGTGAGTCCTTTCCATCTCGTTCCTGGATCACTGACAAAAAAAACTTTTTTTTTTCCCCCCCTCCCAAAGGGAGCTCTGTGATAACTTGCGTATGACAACTATACCGCAGAATGCTTTCCAGGGGATGAACAATGAATCGTTGACACTGTGAGTAAAATAATTCTAGCTCCAGTTCCTTCTGCGAGGATAATGCTTCTGCTTGAAGAAAGCAGGTTGACTTTATAAAAATCTTGAAATTAAGCCCGATACAATATATGTCTGTATGGTGAGTTAAATTTGAAATGCTTAGGAAACGGAGGAGTGTTCTTCAAGCTGAAGAGCAGGGTTTTATCCAAAAGCTAGCTTCATTTAGGAAATAAAATAGGAGGAGGAATCAAAATCCTCATCTTCCATGCAATGTTGTTTTTAAAAATAACCATCAATAGGACATAAAGCTGCATTTGAGGCCAAAGTCTCTCTTTTTCCCTCAGGGCTGTTGTTTCTTGAAATAGTGCTTTCAGGGGCTGGCCAGGCTGATACTACTGACCTAACGGTGCTGAGCTTCAGCTGCACAGGGTCCCTCTGAAGAGGACGAAGGGAGAGAATAAATTGGTGCAAAGTACCGATGCTTGTTCTTACCCTGATTTCTTTTGATTCAACTCCCATAAGTCTCCACACCCAAGACTTTCCTTTTAGCAAACTGTGGAGTCACTGCTACAGCCACCTGTGAGATGGGTGGGTTTGATGCTACGTGAGATGCCCAACCTGAGGAATACAAAAAGCAGCAGAGAGCCAAGGTGAGGTGTCATCTGCCAGCACAGCAAGAACCGTGTATGGATTTTGCAGCACCTTTGTCCTCACAAAAACTTCCACAAAGAAGTGGTGAAATAGGAAAAAATCACAGAACAAGCCTTTCTGCAGGATGTGGCTGAAATTCAGGTCTCCTGAGGAAGGACCAGCTGAGCAATTAAGGGCAGCAGCAAGTCTCCTACTTTGAGTTGTAGCCACAAACAGCAATGTGGAGGCCAGTAAAGCCAACCTTTGCGGACCAGGCTGATTTTTAAAAGGCAGTACACATCCAAATGGGGAGCCTTGCCTTGAGACAAGCATGTACCAAACCCCCTGCACAAAACTCCATTAATTTTTTGCAGCTGCAGATGAGCTGTGCACATGAGCAAGAACTGGAGTTGACTGGATTGGGCTCTTTGTCAGGCTGATGTGCCAGCATGACAGTAATTTCGACACGGATTTTATGTATTGACCAATACCTTCTGAAACCATTCGGGGAACTGAACATAAATGTGACTGAAGACTACTCTGACACGATGTTAAAGAGGAGCAATTGCTTAGATTAGGGCATCATTTCATCTTATGAGCCTCTTTCCTACCAACAAGTTCTCGAAATAACTTCAGCAAAATTACAATTCTGTTAATGGTGCAAGAAAATGAACAGACAGGAGATGGAGAAAGGTGCTTAAAATCTTTACTGTAACCCTAAAGTGTATTAAATGAGAGGGAGTCTAACTCAGGGAACAGCCAACGATCATTTTTCTCCCACCCTTTTGTGATAGGGAGCTCACCACAACATGAACAGAATTATCTTATCAGCGGCTTCCTAATTGTAGAGCTACACGTTAACTCCACCCCATGTGGTTAACTGTAATTAGCTGAAGTAATTCCTGTTGTTACAGCATGGTCTGGTAAAACACAAGTAATCTGTGAAGGTGTAAAGTCAGCCTGCAGTAATACTTCACACTACAAATAGCTAATTTAGTCTTTCCAACAGTTAGTGTTTCATGGGGATGGGAAAATCGATCCTACGTATCGTTGTGGTTTTTAAGAGGATCACTAATTTCAGCGTTGTGCTGAGATAGACCCCTTCTCCTATCAAATGCAGCCAAGCTCTCCCCACACTTCAGCTTTTCTTGGGAGCAGGCTCCATAGCCCCAGTTTCTGCTCTCCCAAAAACAAGTGGAAAAGCAACAACAGAAATTTTGCACCAGATTTTCTATTAGGGCTTAATATTAGTGAAAAAATATATATACACAGATGATTATATTGAAATTATATTGGAAACATGAACTTAATAGCACAAACGGATTTTTCTCCGTGAAATCAGACCGATAGGTTAGATCTCCTAATGAAGAAAAAGAGCTGGACTTCAGGTGCAGCAGAGCGCCGGCTGTAGGCATCTGGCCCCAGGGTGGGGGATCAAGCACCCAGGGTGGCACCAAGGGTGGGTCCCTGTGCAGCGCAGGGGACAGCAAGGTTTCCCCAGCACTAACCAAGCTTTGCAGCAGTGCTTTGGAGGAGCCGGTAGCTCGCTGACCACTGGAAGATGTACAAGTCACCCCTGCCTCTCTGCAAAACCATCTCTTGGGCTGCTGGAAGATTTGTCTGTTCACAGAGGATCTGCGATCCAGCAGCAGCCTCCAGGCTTTAGGGTTGCTTTCCATCTGACACTTCTCTAGCCTTTGCCATCTTCCATTTACACGTGGTGCCACCACAAAAATCCAGGTCTTCTACCTCCAGGTTGTTGTCTGTGTGCCAGGAGCTTACCTGGACTCACCTCTTGTTTCTGGAGCTCAGCCCAAGGGAGGCACAGGTAAGCCCCTCGAAGCAGGAAGGATCTGTACATAAGCAGTTCTCTTCAACAGCTAAACAGGACGGTGCTTAGGGAATTTAAGCTGCAATTTTATCTCAGTTTTCAAGTTAACATAAGTCCTGCAATACTTACCTTTGTTCTTCATAAGCAGGCCCTCTAATCATAAAAATGAATGCCGCATTAAGGTTTGAAACCTGTAGTACATAACCTAATCTCGTCTTTTCCAAATCTTCTTCCCTTACACATCTTTTTCTTAATCCCCAGCAAATTGTATAAAAATGGATTTGAAGATATCCACAGCCATGCCTTCAATGGGACAAAGCTGAATCAATTGTGAGTATGTTTTCCCTCCTCGGTATTTTTTTTAAACAGTAAATAATAGTTCAAATGCAGCCAAAGGCTCTTCCTTCAGCTTAACTGGCTGTCTTGCATTTCCTGATACCCATTAGAAAACTGTGTATTTCAGTGTCATTGCGGCGCAGTTGTTAATCCTGCAGCACTTACTGCTTTTCCTGAAACACCATCCCGTAGAACGCTGCAGTTTTTACAAGAGAAGCTCATTATTTTTAATAAAATTAATTTTAATAAAGCTCATCATTTTTAATAAATTCTTAAACTTAGCAGCAATAGCGGAAAGCTTGAAACTGTAGCCCAAACTGAGGAACCTACATTTTACATCTGGAAACATCAATAGTTTTTAAATCACTCACACAGTCTGGGACTAGCCTCTTGGTTTGGGCAAAACTTCTGCTGCATTTTTGTACACTGCTGCTGCTGCAGTGAAGGAACCAGACTGGTTGCTCCTAAGTCAGAAGAAATGGGAAGCAATCAGAATTAAGAGTAGATGATAACAGTCTGATGGCATCAGCGGAGGGAAAGGTCGCATGAGAAATACAAGCACTCCCAGGCCGTATATTGCAACAACCACCGCTGTGGTGGGAGAAAGGATTGAAATAGATGGGAAGATGGGAAGAAGAAACCAAAGGGTTAATTTAAAATACAGATGTAAAGAGAGTTAATGTTTGATTCCACAGAATCCTGAAGGACAATAAGAACCTCAGGTGGATACACAACGACGCCCTGAGAGGGGCCACAGGGCCAGATGTCCTGTAAGTACCCACCGCCCCATTGGCTGAGTGTGTAGGTGTCCCCTGGGAACACGCTGGGCTACGTGGGCCACGTCATCCCAGCAAGCAGGGGCTTTGAGGCTGGAAGGAGACTTGATCTCTTACCCTCTGCTTGTAAAATGGAAACACGTCAACGAGATGCCATGAAATTACAGGGCGGAAGCTTTGGTTTGCACCATGACAGATGCATACCAGCCAGTTTTAGCGCTGGCATTGAGCTCCGCCTCATATTTCAGCCGTTGCTTTATTTGTGTCGGATCCTCCTGATCCTATTCCTGTGCCTTATATTCCGACATTGCAAACTAACTTGTCTTTTGGTAGGATGAGTATGTTTTTACAATATATTATTTTAGAATTTGGTTATAAAAGTGAACTAGTTGATTGCATGCTGTAAGCCTGTGCCAAATAAAACACACTATTATCATCCTCATGATTTATTAATCAGGCACTTACTGGAGGGCTGCATTGGCTGTAACTCCATGCAATAAACCACAATGGGTGGTTCTGTAATTAGCACTTTGTGCCACACGTGCCATTTTGTTCCTTTTACTGGTGCTTTACAGTACATGACATTACTAATATCACTTTCACAACTGTAGCCTTTTTTCCTCTGTTTAACGGCCTGACTCTGAAAATCCTTAGTCATGTTGATGGCCCTTCCTCACACAAACAGCCCCCCTGAAGTTACTCTGAGCCAAACTGCTTAAGTTTGTCTTGGCAAGAATGATGGATTCTTTTATGTTTTAATTAATAACCATTTCATTAAAACACCTAGAACAGCCCTTCAGAGCCAGGAGGGTGTCCTACCCATTAGCTGGCTGGAGAGTCATATTCTCCCACTTTGTCTCCCTTTTTCTGGCCTGAGGAGCTGTCCCTGACTCTGTGCACGGTGGCTTTCAAACAGAGAGGTCCAAGCACAACCCCTGGAGCAGTGGGGTTCAGTTTTCCCAGGACAAAGCCAGCTGCTTGCCTTACGGGGGCTCCTGGGCTACAGGGATGCTCTTACCCTGCTGCTCCGTGGTTTCACAGACCATGTTTCTGAGCTGGGTATCAGGTGCTGAGGTGGCTTTGCAGATTTAGACCTTTGTGAAAAAACAATTCACCATTACCTACTGTCATGCTTTGGTGCTATTTTTATACATACGAAAAGAGAATGCTGTCTTTATTTCGCAGGGATATTTCTTCAACAGCGCTGGAGTCCCTGCCTAGTTATGGGCTCGAGGCTATTCAAGTCTTAAATGCAACGTCATCTTACTCATTAAAGAGACTGCCGCCGCTGGATAAATTCAGCAGTCTTCTAGAAGCTGTTCTAACATATCCCAGCCACTGCTGTGCTTTTCGAAATCTCAGGACAGAAAAGTAAGTCTGAATAGCACATTATTGTATTGCAGTACTTCAGAAGCTCCAAAATGGCAATTCTGCTTCATTCAGCTCACGAGGTTTGATTATCCTTATTCCAGTTACAAGGAAGCTGTGGTACATTGCAAGGCCTCGCATGAAACGACAGATCTCTGCTAAAGCCAGGAAAATTATCTCCATTTATTTTAGAACAGCAATGGTTCCCAGTGACCAGGATCTGCCAGCAGCAACATTGTTCTAAGTTTGCTTAAACCTTATATTTTTCTGGGTATCTCAATTAAAAAGCCTACTGGCACACAGAGGATAGATCTCCATCAATAGCATGTTGCCCTAAAAAAAAAAAAGAACCCCCCATAGCCTTTAGCTGTGTAACTTATTTAAGGCAAGTGATATGATGACCTAGTAGAAAAGGCAGGCTTTCAATTGCCCACCGAAATTAGGACCCAACACAAGCCTACAGAAAGAGGTTACTCGGTTTAGTTCCAGTCATTTCAGATAACAGGCAGTATTGTTCTCCCCACAATTGGAAACCATGGTGCAGAGAGAGCTTTGCATCTGCTAATTCGGGGCAGTCAATCTGAGACAACTGGAGCCAATTTTTCAGCATTTTTGTTTCAAAGAAGTCAACCCTCAGTTGGCTTTAGGCAGCCAAAGCAATTCCAAATGAGTTTAGTTGAAGCTACGAGGATGCCTCACTTCTTGTCTGTCTCAAATGAAGGCTAGAGAAAAGATATACTGAGCAGTCATTTGTGAGACGCCGGATCCGTGTGACTTGCATGCCATCACATCAGGACTGCGCTGCAAAGGCAGGAGTAGGATTGAATTCTTTAGGGTAAAATTAGGGATGATGCTATGCTTTCTCTGCCTACCTCATTTTACTAAGTGGTTCCTGCTTCTGCAAGAACAGAGCAAAGGTTCTACCATCAAGGGTTTCCATTGCTACTGAACTCTGATTCAGTCCCAGATGAAGTCTCTGAGTGTATTAAATGCAGAAGCAACTCCGGGGCAAAAAAAAAAAAATTATTCATTCTGATGAAGGTAACTACGTTTCTGATATTCTGTTAATTTTCAGGTGCTCGACTTTGCAACGTGATCATGCTCTATAAAAACAGGGGTGCTGTAGTAAGTCACTTTCTTGTATTTAGTGACTGTTTTCTTAGTAAACTGGGGAAAAAAAAAAACAAACCTGCAGATCAGGAAACTAGACTGCTCTCCTAACTGGGGCATCAGCGGGATTCAGAGCAGTGCTGGTGGGTTACCTACCTGCACAGCCCTGGCCGCTGGAAAAATCCGTACAAACAGCAGGCTGTTATCTTCTGTAGGACCAGCTACTACAAAGGAACGAGGGGCAGATCTCTGGCTGTTTTCCTTGTCATCTACTGATGACAGCAGAAGGCTACGGAGACTGAGACCTCTCAAGACCATCCCATGTTACACAGGGAAGAGTCTTGGTGTGGTTATGTATTCTCATGGTCATGCAGATATAGCCTGTTTCTGTCTCCTCCTACCCCCTTCTGTTGCCCTGTACTCCACATACAATCATCCCACCCGGTTTTTACTACCCCTGCCCCATATCCCATTCCTTAGCACCTATAGACTGCACTCTCTGATCAGTGAGATATGGTGACAAGGTCTTAACATACATCTGACTGGGCAAGCAGGTTCACTTAAGTCAGCATCACAGACATTAGGGAAATAAAGTCCTCAGACCAAATATTCTTGAGATTTCTGGGGTACAGCTGGTGGTGTGCTCATTCCCTGAGCAATGTAAGAGAGGTGGAAGGTAGCATTAAGTTCCCTAGACTTTCTTTTGCTGGCCTGAATGTGTGTGTGGTGGGGAGGAAAGCAGGTTATACCACATATTCAAAAAACTCACAAGAAAAAACAACTTCTGTTGCCATCCTGTTATTTATAAACATCACATAGGGGCTTAGGTTGGTATCTTATTTCTATCATTATATATAAAACTTTCTGTAAGTTTCCAGGTGTCTGATTCTCTTAAAGGTGCCCAAAAGAGCATAGTGTTTTTGCTGGCTCTTTCTACTGTCACAGCAATGAGGTCAAAGCCGTTTGGATTGATGCTGGTAGTGTACCTGGCCCATACTTTCATAGCCGCAACCCCAGAGATTTTGCCAAATATGCCATCTTTCAACTTGTACTTTTCAAATTGCTTTACTCCCAGCATATAAAGTCTACCTCCAGATCCCAAACAGTTTTTAAAATAGTGTATCACGCCAGCTTCCCAGCATTTGTTAACATGCACTTCAAAAGCCAGCATGACTGCTACCATTCATACCAGTGGAGAATCTGGCCCACTTCAATAGAGTATTTCATAAGGCAAAACATACCTTTTAATTCCAGCTCAAGTTATTTCACGATAAGGAATATGTCATAAACAATAACCGAGCTGAAAGATCATCCTTATACCTGCTGTGAGGTACTGCCTACTGTCGCAGCACTTGCAGCCTTCTCCCCCCCGCTTCCAGAGGTCTACGTGAATGTTCACGCTGCCACGAGGCCAACTCTAGCTTACCTTACGTGTCTGTGAAGATCACTTGCAGAGAAGATGAGAATTTGGCCCAAATCCATACT
The DNA here is from genome assembly GCF_000690535.1 of Cariama cristata. Lineage (NCBI taxonomy): Eukaryota > Metazoa > Chordata > Aves > Cariamiformes > Cariamidae > Cariama > Cariama cristata. The sequence continues at coordinate 21,781 of NW_009619220.1, read as the reverse complement.
GAAACTCAATTTTCTTTTCATCCTTCTTTCAGACAAAATTCCTTGCTTTCCATTTTTGACAGCTTCTCCAAAGAGTGTGAAAGCACCATGAGGAAACCAACTAATGAAATACTGTAAGTACTTCTCTGCATACAGATGCTGGAAGTAGCAAATAGGGACCTCCCCCTCCTGCTGTTGGCGTGTATTTTCTAGAACAGCATGTCTTTTGCTGCCGATTCAGTCACCCTTACAAGTTGCATAGTGGTAATTTTAGTATCATTAAACCAAGACTTGTGATTTTGATGTTCAAAAGGAAGGGGAAAAAAACTGTAATTTTATGAGCTTTACTCACTCCAGCTTCTCTTCTGAATTCTTGAAAGACTTTCAAAACAGTGATTAAATATTTAACAAAGTTAATGGCCTACATGGAGACTTTTCATGCGCTGAGATAATTGCAGTTGCTTCTGTGATTCAAATAAGAGCTGCTACTGTTAATATTTTTTTGCCTATAGAAAGGATAATTAGAAGTCTGTATGTCAGTAGTTTTCCATGGTAGAAACAGAGTTCCTGAGCTAGAAGTGCGATGACCTCATGCAATCGGTATACCTCTTCGAAACCTGTCTTTCCATATCATCACAGTTCTGTTTGACAGTGTTCAGTGGGACAATGAGAAAGGCTAACATCAAAACTGTTGTGTTGGCTGTGCTAGATGACACAGGCTCTAAACCAGTATTTAATGGCGAAGTTTAGGGATTTGCTAATATTCATCCCTCTACAGCTACATGGGAGACCTTGGGACTTCTCATCAGCCCTGATGTGGGGTCAGAGCATTGTAAAGTCTAGAAAAAACAAGGCTATGGTCACAAATTTCCAACAGCTAAATACAGCTGAAATGTGATAGATTCATTGGGATACCGACTTCCTTGGACATTATCTTGTTTGCTGGTTGGTGAGGCCTCCTACATTTGCATTTTGGTTTTATTCGGCCTTTTGTAAAGCAAGCGCTGCCTTGATTCTCTTGTCACCACTTCTCATT